>NC_051418.1:24104683-24104991 GCF_015228065.2 Penaeus monodon
AATCATTAGGATTTCAAAAAAAAGGGAATATCAAAGGTTCAATCCGAGAGACACATGAACAACACAAGCGCACTTGCGTAAATGTGAGTTGGCATGATGTACAGAGGCATGTACACGCACGTTTTTGTGTGGATGGCTCAGTATGCAACTGCATCTCTGCATGTGTATATCACCTGTATATATATATGTAGTGTGTTTCCGATCACGTCCGTGTAGGCGGTCAGGGTGCGCATATATATTTTCTGCTACTGTCTGGATTAGTATTTGGCTTGACTTTACGTTTGTGCGTAAGACAGCTTATTCATAAT
>NC_051418.1:24105812-24105916 GCF_015228065.2 Penaeus monodon
ATCCTACGCGGGGTAGTAAGTCTACGGAAGAACACCTCCAGGATCCAGTTGTGACCCAAAAGACAGGGAACTAAAGATAGGGAACAGTTTTTGCAGACGTTTGT
>NC_051418.1:24106624-24106725 GCF_015228065.2 Penaeus monodon
AGTATTCTCAGCAAAGGCTTGGTTGAAAGTAGTCGGGGAAAAGAATGTACTCAATTCTCACACACTTTAAGGTTTAACTCCTATTTACAAAAAAAAAAATA
>NC_051418.1:24106855-24106970 GCF_015228065.2 Penaeus monodon
CACACACACTTCAATGCACCTATGATATTAAAAAAGTTACAGAAATACCCTATTACAGAGTTCCTAAGACAAAGAAAATCCAAAAATCAGTGAAATATTACGTGGGCATTTTATT
>NC_051418.1:24107601-24107684 GCF_015228065.2 Penaeus monodon
CTTGAAGCTGGATTTTAGGGATGAATGATGGTCCTGTTTCCTAAGTGGAAAACAATTCAGTTTCCGTTCCTTAAACAAAATAA
>NC_051418.1:24107855-24107989 GCF_015228065.2 Penaeus monodon
ACGGTTTTTATTCTCTAACTTTTTTACGTCCGTTTTTGTATTTTCAGAAACGTTTTTGGTACTTTTATCACTTTTCCTTTTTTTGTTTCTTTTTGCAAGCAGATTCTTCTAATGCTATTGTTATTATCAATATA
>NC_051418.1:24109496-24109949 GCF_015228065.2 Penaeus monodon
CGGACATTGATCGATAACAAATCACCAATTTTACCTAACAGACGCACAACCACAATTCCACGCACATATTCCGTAAACCTCGCGTTTTCTTTGACATTCTACGAACCGCCTTAGACTCCCTCGCAATTTGTAATGAATCAGAGACTTTCCCAAAAGAAAAGATCCAGTGGTGTTTCTTTTCACCTCATGACATATTAGTACATTTCTGAAAGCAAATTCCTTTTACGGAAAAAATAATAATAACAATGGTTTCATGGCTGGTTATGTCGTTTCGGTCATTTTAGATGTTGTGGGACCGGCTTTCTTCGTTTTATCTCTCAAGCCCGTGTTTTAGGTAAAGATGATTTGTTAATACGAGGTTTAGATTTACGTTTTTTTGTTTTCCTTTTTTATCAATATTGTCTTGCTGATTATTGTTATCGCTTGTTGCTTTCTCTTACAATGTTATTTTTG
>NC_051418.1:24110167-24110245 GCF_015228065.2 Penaeus monodon
TCAACTTTCTCTTTCTCACCTTCCTTTTCCTCCTCCCAACTGTTCTCCTCCGTGACAGACACAGCAACATGTTAGCTA
>NC_051418.1:24110287-24110590 GCF_015228065.2 Penaeus monodon
GCAAAGTTTAAATAATTCTACTCAACAAAAACTCACCCAAAATTTACTTCAAATTTAATCTAAAAAAAAAAAACTACTAAATACAGTAAGAGCCAGAAGGCGGAAGTGTCGTCGCCTGCCGCCAGAGGCGCTTTCTGGCGCGTAGTCGAAATGACGCATCAATTTTCCCCGTAATTCGCTCGGTCATTCAGATCTCTCGTTTTCTTTTAGTAGACCTATTATCTGGTCTGTTTTTTATAAAAAAGAGAAAGAAAAAAACATAGATAAGAGTAGAGCTATTAACTATAGACTTTGTTACATGTA
>NC_051418.1:24110621-24110716 GCF_015228065.2 Penaeus monodon
ATGTATGGTCTGTAGGGAATAGAAAGTTTTCTCGTTTCTTCGAAAATACATCACGATGAGCAGGAAAAGTATTTCGTTTTATTTTTTAAAGATGG
>NC_051418.1:24110745-24111179 GCF_015228065.2 Penaeus monodon
ATGAATCATATGCAAACCCTTTAAGAAGATTTAGTAAAATGTATAAGATAAAAGAAACAGATGATAAGATAGATTTTTTTTTTTATGGTCCTTGTCTCCATATTTATTGGTACATTTCTGATTCCTACTTCTTTATCCCCGTTTTCATTTTAACTTTTCTTCCATTTTTTACTTGTATTCTTAACGATTTTTTTTCGTTTATATATTTTCCCTTTCTTTCACTTTCTCGTCTTTCTTTTCCCTTACCTTTAATCTTTCATCTTTTCTTCTTCCCTTTTTCTTCTCATTTCACTCCTATTACTCACCAGTTCTTTTTTATCATCCTCCTTTTTCCCTCTCCCTATTATTCTATATCTCTTGCTCGTGTGTGTGTGTAAAAGGAAAAAGATGATGATAATGAAGAAAATGCGATCTTATATTGACCTCCCCAAAAT
>NC_051418.1:24111226-24111316 GCF_015228065.2 Penaeus monodon
CCAAAGTATTTCTAAAGAGCTACTGATTATCTGGCATCCGGTCACGTGGTGTCAAGGTGCTCGTTTGGGATTGCAGGAAACACCTGTCTA
>NC_051418.1:24112006-24112148 GCF_015228065.2 Penaeus monodon
AGGGGGTAGTTTTTTGCAAGCATATTTTTCTATTGCTATTGTTATTATCAAAATGGGATTGAAAGATGACAATTATCATAAAATAGAATAACAGCACATAGTTAAGAATTGAGTCAGGGCTTAGAATGAAAACTAAAATATA
>NC_051418.1:24112582-24112762 GCF_015228065.2 Penaeus monodon
TTCTAATCTCCGTAATGGTGATTACGTGGTGAAGTATAACTCACAGATCAACATAATGGCTAAACCCTGACACGTTTTTCCAAGCATTTCTCACTCGTATACTGTTGTTAAAATGAAATGTTGGTTTTGCTGCTGTGAGTAGGACAGCCAGTTTCTATTCTATTCAGGTATCAGTGTCCT
>NC_051418.1:24112882-24113205 GCF_015228065.2 Penaeus monodon
CGTGCGTAAGATTGTCTGATTCAGTGCCTGTATAAGTGCCAGTGCTTGTTCCTTTATCTGTACATATGCCCATACATGTGTGCAGTATTTCTCAAAAAAAATATATATATATTAGCAACAAATGATAATTACACCCAATAATGAGCGACCAAAGTGTCTTTCTTGACCAACACAAACTCTCCTTTCCTTAACTGCCTCTCATTTGGTACCCGGAGCAAGAAGGGCGTAAGCGGCACTCGTCTCGCCACGGGCATCCTGACTCATGGCCGGGAAAGTAACAGGCTCATGGCATGTGGCAAGGGAGAGGCGCAGACACGCCCTTT
>NC_051418.1:24115211-24115380 GCF_015228065.2 Penaeus monodon
CCTTTCCGTCAACCACAAGCGTAGATCGATGACTCACACTCCCCTTCAGGAAGCACATTTCCATCAACACACCGGAGCAAAGCGCACCTGAAACTTTCTCTTTGGCCGCCGGTCTTCTGTTTTGTTGACAAGTATTTATTCTTCTCCGATACAAAAACAATAAAAAAGA
>NC_051418.1:24115438-24115739 GCF_015228065.2 Penaeus monodon
GTATTCTAGTGAAGGGTTAGTGTCCAGGAAGTTACGGAACAAATGCTATGAGATTAGAGGAAGTTGCAAAATTGAAATATGCTGTGGAGAGTGTTATGTAACTGTGGAGATATCTGAACGAAAATTATTTATATTTATGTAATTATGATCACAGAAAGTATATAAAAGAATATTATATATTATGGATATTTGCTGTAAGAACATAAATCTGTTTGTAAAAGTTAAAATATTGTGATTATATGTTATTGATTTTACTTAGTAACATTTTTTTTTGGTAACGTAATGTAAATGCCTGTTTGTA
>NC_051418.1:24115975-24116360 GCF_015228065.2 Penaeus monodon
TTGAAAACGTGCGTGTCTTTCTATTTAAGCGCATTTGTTTGTGTGTCAACATCAGACATACCTGTTTGCAGTAACAAAGAAGAAAAAAAAACAAGCCAAAAAGTATATTGCAAACATCTTTAATCAAACACACATGCATTTCAGCAACAGCTTCCCCGCGACCTCGATTTCCTTCCCTCTTTTATAAAGTTGCATAACAAGCAACATTAATATTCATTCTTCCATTATGAAATGTTGTAATCTTTGCATATCTAATGAAACACTCTTCCAGCAATCTTCCTGTGGGATTTTAAGCAACACGAGAAGAAAAGAGAAAGATATGAAAATAACTCGCTTGTGTTATGGATTCTTGGCTCTCAGGAATTTCCACCCTAAAGTCAAGGGG
>NC_051418.1:24118094-24118669 GCF_015228065.2 Penaeus monodon
CATTTATGTTTTTCAAGCATGAAAACACATTTCCACTCCTTCCCATGAAACTATTTTTAGAATGAATCAGGTTTTATAAATTCACATTATAATTTCATTATGTTTTTGCCACTATGCTGAATTTATAACAATTGTATAAAAACGGTTGTATGTAATCGCTACACAATTATATCATAATTTGCTTTGTTCTTCTGACTTATTTTTCCTTCTCCTTACAATCATTTTTTTTCTACACTCAGTATTTCTTTTTACACTAAGTATTTCTTCTGCACTTTTACTATTACATTTCCTTTACATATTATCTTGACGACGCCTTCACCGTTTATATCATTTAATTAATTCTTATCCTATTTGGATTTTCATGTTAATATCTGTCATTACTCTCTACTTTCAATATTCTTTTCTCTATCGTCTTTATTTTTCGTGTCTTGTTTGTATTTCATTTGGATAATCTATTTTGCAAGTTTGTTTTGTAATACAATTAGCTTTATCGTTCGAAAATATATCATGATGTATTCATGCAATGCAAATCTTATTGCATTGTGTATCTATTCATGTCTGGAATATTTTTTGTT
>NC_051418.1:24118943-24119296 GCF_015228065.2 Penaeus monodon
CAGACAGAGTTAGATAGTTATTAATTATTCCTCGATCACCATGTCTTTTTGTTTAAGTTCTGAAATTAAAACAATTTAAAAGTTTAGTAAATATTTTATATAGTTAGTTTATCAATGTTAGCCAATCCATATATGCCATTGTGTATAATATCCTGATTTCCTTAATTAACTGCAAATGTCTTAAATTGTGATATTTTACATATTACCAGATAAAGGCTGATATTTTCCGTTATGCTTGAAGTTATTTTTTTTTCTCAAGAAACCTGTATAAATTATGTTTTTCGGCTCATATTAATTTCTCCTGTTAACTTAATGCTTCACTTACTTACTATTCCAATATTTAATGACACTCA
>NC_051418.1:24121257-24121324 GCF_015228065.2 Penaeus monodon
CGTTAGATCCCAGTAGCTTCAACTTTATTTTTGTTGATGCTATCCTTATTCTGTTTAGACTTTCCTC
>NC_051418.1:24121382-24122683 GCF_015228065.2 Penaeus monodon
CTAAATGCTTTCTTTCTAAGCCGTGCCATTGCCATCCCAGTCTTTTTATAACTTTTCTCGTTCTTATCACTATGTTTTTGTAACTTTTATCATTGTTATTATTATGCTGTTTTTCTTAACCTCTCCCATTATCGTGTTATTTTAACTCTTATCACTGTTATCCACGTTATCCGTGGCATGAGTCAGTCTCAAGGTTTTATCCAGAGCGGGTTTAATATCACGTGTTTATATTATAACTGTATAACTGTATGTGTTTTGTGTTAATTTCCGATGTCGACAAAATACTGTAAATTATATCTTATATATATTCAAATCTCTGGGATCTGTTTTTTTTTTTTTTTACTTCCCTTCATGTTTTCAAAATTATAGTGTGATCATTGTATATAAAAAGGATGGTATTTAATTTCCTTGTGATATAAGGCTAAGCAGGAACACATGCATTTATTTTTTTGTTTTTTAATAAAGATTACACGGAAAAACCGATAGTATATCAGTTCATAAATCTATACTAATACGTTTATACAGTAATCAGAGCACATTTGCGGTGGTAACGTGCACGTCTGAAGAGAACGGATCAAATGAAAAGATCGGTATGTACATATAAATTTCCTTGCATATCCATATAGTTTATAAATATGGTAATACTTCCATGCGTGAAACAATAGATAGATTTTGGATTAGAATTATGGCAGTTTGAGAAATAGGGAAAGGAGGGCCGTATACATTTGGAATAAACGTATACATTTAAGGCTTAAAGACCATGGGGTCTGGATATAGGGCGGGCCTCGCTAGGGCGCGTCCTTCGCCCACTGCTGCGTGGGCGCTCCGATCACCCTTGGCGAGGGCGTCCGACGGGGCCGCGGATGATTGGCTCACCTACGTCGCCGATGGGGGAGCCCTGGATGTCGTAGTCGTAGTAGTCGGGGGCGTCAGGGTCGCAGGGGTTGCCGGACGTGTAGGGGAAGGACAGCTGCTCGCCCGTCTCCTGGTCGATGTAGCCGTAGACTCCGTTCACGACGCAGTCCAGGCCGCGGGTCTCGTTCTTGAAGGAGCCGTCGGTGTTGATGTATCCCCAGGAGAAGGTGCCGTCGGCGTTCTGGTGGGACCACGACCTCAGGATCTTCACCTCGGGCTCCTTGCGGCCGCGGGGGGTTTCGTCGGGCTGGAGGCTGAAGTCCCTGTCGATGCTGGCGAGGGGGATGTTCTGGCGACGGGGTGGAGGAGGGCGGCTAGGGGCGGGTTGGGGCTCCGGGCGACGAGGGGCGGGGGCGGGGAGGGGCCTGAACACAGGGGCTGATGTG
>NC_051418.1:24122706-24123369 GCF_015228065.2 Penaeus monodon
GGCACTGGCGACCACAGGGTTAGGCAGGAGGGTGATGTCCTGGCCGATGTCATCTACGTAAACGTAGTCATAATCTGGAGCAGAGGTGGGTGGGGGTGGGGGAGGGGGTGGGCGGCGAGGAGGACCGCGTGGGCGGCCAATTCTTACGGGCCCATTGCCGAGAGGGGCGGGAGAGGCGCCTCGGATGGGTGGGCCGACGCGAGGGCGGCCCCGGACAGCGCCCCTGCGCGGGTTCTGCTGGCTGATGACAACGCCGATCACGACGGCGAGCACTAACTGTGGACGAAAGAAAAACCACATTAGGAAATCACGAAAACATGAAGGCCACGAAGGGACAGAAAGAAGGAAAGTGAACTCAACAACAGCCCTGTCCCGCCGCGGGCTTACCAAGAGGGCGTAGGCGCCGATGAGGACCGCAGTCTGCACCCCCGCCATCCCCGCGCCGCCCTTGCGCCGACTTCGCACGTCGCGCAAGGGGCGGGGGGACTGGCGGGGGGAGGCTGGACGCCGGGCTGGGAGGTAGGGCGGCGCTCGTCACCGGGGCGCAGCGTGCCGGCGCGAGCGTGAGGGCGTTGAGCACCGGCGTCTGGACCTTCGAAAGGGCGGCCCGCGACACCGGCGTCTCCACCACTACCACGGGGGGAAGGTCGACCGTCCTGATGT
>NC_051418.1:24123394-24125511 GCF_015228065.2 Penaeus monodon
GATCCTGCCGTTGCTCTGCGTCTCCTTGGGCGCGCTCCTGGCATCCCGCCTCTGGATCTTCCCGTAGAGGAAGGACACGTTCTTCTTGAAGCCGCGAGTGAAGTCATGGCCGCGAGACGAGAAGGAGTCCTGCGGCTTGCCGACCTGGGACGACCTGAGGGGATGCGTGCGCTTCAGGTCCTCCGTCGGGATGGGGGAGTGGATGTGGCAGTGGTGGCAGGACGAGGCATCTTGAAGCGGCATCCCCGCCTCCCGCGCTCTGTCTAGGTGGCGGCGCTGAAGAAGGACACGAGGGAGGGAGGGTCTCACATCCCACGCAACCACTTCTTGGCACCAGCGAATCCCCGGGCGCTACTGACGGCTGCTCACGACTCGCACTGACTCCCGCCTCGGCTACTCCGTCACCTTGGGACTCCTCTCCCGATTGGAAAACATTTTTGTGGCTTTCATAGTAAAACAATCATCCGTGATATCGAGGTCACGGTAAGGTCATTCCATCCTCCGTGAAGGTCAGTATATCCTCAAGACGTTATCGTTGGTCACAAATTCAGCAGGAAGGATTCTCAATATACGTTCATTCTCTATTTATTTCGTGTTCGGGAAGAGTCATTGTAGCCTTTAGGATACCTACACATAAACACACCATTTCGTTACAAATAAAAAGTTAACGAAACCTTATAAAAAAAAAACAGCAAATCACTTACACTCGATCCGTCACCGCGCCTCCCGCCGCATCGCCACGCTTTCAGTAAGAATGCGGAACAGAGAGCCTAATCCAGTTGCAACACCGGTCGCGCTCTCGGAGGCGAACATTTAACACAAATCACACTAAACACGCCGTCCTTCAGAACCCCCGGAGGTGATTCGACGTCTTTGAATACACAATGGTTCCTCGCACAGTTCACCGGAGACAAATTACTGCTTAAAAAACACTCTCAAGCTTGCTATTGGCATGAGCAATGACGGGGCAGCCGACGAGGCAAGCACCAGAAGCAGCTTCAGCAACAACTGCTTTCACTCACAGCTTGCATCACCACACAGGTACTGCCCCCTTCCTCATGCCCTCGCACGGGAAAATCGAATTTAATGCCCACTTATGCCTCGCAATCATACAGAACATCGTGCAAACACCCACCTCAAACTGTAACGGGAAAGAATTTGCATCGTCTGAACAACCCGGGCGCGAGTGGAATAAAGTTTTCCTTGAAATTCACGAAGCCCTTTGGGAAAATGTTGCACCGAGTTGCATGTGACACCCACGCCTACGTCAACACCCGCGCTCTCCCCCGCCCCAGCCCCCTAACACAATAACTCTCTCCATTACTTATCGTGTAAGTGTATGCGCATGTGCCTGTCCTTGCTTGACTGCATACGCTCGCATCCCCGCAATCCGTAAATAAAACGAAAGTCTAATAACCAAAGATAAGGGAAGAAATGTCATTGATAAAGACGGGAAAGACGGAGAGAAGAGAAACACGGTGGGCATGATCAAGATTGCGACACGAGGATGTCTCGGTGTTAAGGTTAAGTGTTCTATATAACGGTCACGAAATGAAAGTTAATCAGGTGAGAGAAAATGTTTAAGCTCGTGGTATCTGTAATCAGACAAGAGTGACTGCCAGTCAGGATTCATGACGACGGTTTAGTTATATCACAACTTATGAACATTGAATGGAAATAACATTTGTTTCCCTTAAAGGAAAACTCTTTTTCAAAATAAAGAAAAACTTTTTCAAAATAAAGAAAAAAATCTTGTACAGACGCGGTAAACTTATATCAAGTTATTGTCGAAACACAGGTGCTGGCTCACACACTGTTTGCGCAGGCAGTTGGCAGTTGTATTTGCACGTCTGTCGCTGCTTAATCAGCTGACTAGCGTGTTTACCTATTCAAAGCAGTCGTGCCACTCGTTCCCAGCGCAGAAAAAAGACGCTCTGTACAGTGAACTTGTTATCTCTAATAAGTTTGTTAAGCCAGTTTTAGTCTGAGATTGTGAAGTTGAGATGCTGGTGATTTGGTGCTGAGGTGCACGCTAAGCTAATTGTGAATTCAAATACAACCAGAAAGGAAAGATTGATTTTGTTTCCAGGTTTTGGCGAGAGACATGAAGGTGGGTG
>NC_051418.1:24125603-24126931 GCF_015228065.2 Penaeus monodon
CACACCAAGGAAAGGGTGGAGAGAAAGACTCTGAAAGGAACCGAAGGGGAATAACAAAGACTAAAAACAAAGCAGGAAAAAAAAGAACAAATGCAAGACTATCCGAAAGCCCCCCCCCCCCTTCCTTTCCTCAACTGTCACTTACCCTCTCCCCTCGGCATCCTTCCTCTTTCAACGCAATTCAAGAGTTTCCTTTGTGCATTTCCTTCGAGTTGCGACCAAACCCGTCCGAGAGGCCGTTTCAGTTTCTTTGAAAAGGTGTCTGAATGCATTTACAAGTGCCAGAGTATCCGGATCGAGTCCTCTTTAACAAGAAGACCAGCGGGCCGCCTCAGCGGGTCGAGAGCGTGGGTGGGGGTTGGGGGAGGAGGGGGACCAGCCGACATATTGAGTAAAAGGTTGAATAGGGAAAAAATATTGTAAAAAAAAAAGGTGTAACATTATCCAAACAATCGTATTTAACACTTTTTTTTTGCAAATTCTTGGGGCGTGTTCTTTTATATTTTGGAGAAGGGGGCGTGAGGGATTGAAAAAGTGGGAAGTGAGAGAGGCTGAGGTAGAAAGGTAAGAGGTAAGGGAGGTTGAGGGATTAGCGTAGAGGAAGAAGGTGAAGGAGGCTGAAGAATAAGGGATAAAAGGACAAATTAATTCGAGGTTGAGGGGTTGGCGTACAGACGTAAAGGGGGGGGGAGTGATGGACTAGAGAGAGAGAGAGGCTAAAATATATAGCATAAAGGGTTATAAAGCCTAAATGGTTGAGAATAATGGAGTAGAAAGTGAGGGAGGCCGAATTTTAAGGGATAAAAAAGGGTAAATTAATTCGAGATCCAGGGGTTGGGATAAAGGGACTTTAAATGAGGGGGGGGGGCAGAAGCATATAAACAGGAGGTGAAGGAGACTGAGGTTGAGAGCCTGGGATAAAGAGGTGGAAAGTGAAGGAAGTTGTAGCCTATACACAGCTGAAGGAGGCTGAGGTTGAGGGGTTGGGGTAAAAGGGTACGAGGTTGCTTGGCATTGCAACGACCGTCTCTCTGACCCAAATGTTCGTCGTTGTCTCGTATTTGCATCTCGATTTACATCCCTTCTCATCGGCCGGCCGTTCTTCCCTTGACAGTTTTTCTTCTTTCTCTCTCAGGAAAAAAATGTCTCTCTTTAAGAAAAACAGGTTTTGATTAGAACCTGGGTAAGTGCTCTAACTCTTTAAAAGATTAGGAAAGATGACATGCGTTTTTATTTTAGCGGGCAATGTATATATTATTTTATATATTCTTGTCTTTTATGACTTCCTTGTACTCCGTCGTGTCTTCCCTTCCTTTCACCTTAATATG
>NC_051418.1:24127099-24129686 GCF_015228065.2 Penaeus monodon
CAATGCCCTTTTCCTCCAGTGCGCAAACAACTTACGAATACAGTAGGCTTTAGCACACTCCATTTCCTACGAACGTCTCCGTAAGTTTGGAACTTTTGTCACTATGCTTCGAACTATTCTTTTCTAAAGACTATATGGCGATGCTCGCAAATAGGAACACACATTTCATAGTCTAAGCTGTAATTGAATATACTTTTGTTCTCACGTCGTTTCTTGAGAAAAAAATGTTCAAAAGTGACCGATTTTCTTATTCGGCGTTCAATTGTTTTATTAAGAGCGGAACATTTTGGTCACGGCCGATGCGATTCACCTCGAGCTTTCGTTTTCGGCTGAGTCACTAATTTCCATGATGTGAACGAGACCAGGCCAATTTTTACACGTTTTTCCCGCCATTTCCTTAGTCATTTTGCTTTCTAAAGTGTTGATTGTACACATATGATCGATGAATTCTGAATAAGACTCCCCCAAGTGGTTGCATATTGGGAGTTGTGCCAACGTCTCGCAAAGGATCGTTCAGTTTCACTTTTCATGTGCCTCGTGGCATCGCTCGGTCACGCGGCTCTTGATCAACAACGCCGTTCGTATTTGCCTCCTCGTTTTCTTTCACAAAAATGGCCGATCTTGTATGTTTTCCCTTGTCATCGCTGAAAGGGAGGCAGATTTTTAAGCGAGTGCTTGATCACTTTTCTCTGATCTTTTAGTTATTTTTTTCACGTTTGTATCACTTATCTATTGCCATCGTTTTTGGTTCATTGGCTTTGGTAGCTTGTAAATTAGTTTCCTTTTCAGTTTGAGATTATTAAAAAAATATATCTACTTTCTACTGGTACATTTATATGCCATAGATTAAGCCTAATAAACACCATAAGCTCAAATACTGCTATTATACTTATTACTTATAACAAACACTATACACACTTGAACACAGACACAAAGATACACACTAAAATTAGTTAAATATATTAACACGTCCGCGATACACTGATAATACAACATTCCTACACATCGTTCACTGTCATCCCCGCACGTGACAGCCATGACACTCCTCGATGGCACTGCTCAGAGACTAAACTCACTCACTTCAGATCCCCGCACACACCTCTCCATAAATGTCCATAAATGTCAATGTGTCACAGCACAAGAAAAAACACTAATTAGCAATATACAAGTGATTCGTAACACAGAAGTAGCAGGAGTTGCTTCCAGTCTCAGACCCGCCTGCCTCTCCCTCTCTCACGCTCGCGACTGGGTCTCTCCCTCCCTGGCTCTCGGGGTGCCTCGGCCATCCCGGTCTCCCGAGGTGAACTTTAGCCGATGCAGAGCAAGGAACCGAAACACCTCCCCCTCTCCCTGCCCTCCCTCTGCTCCCTCTCTCCCTGCCCCTCAGCCCCCCTGCCCTTCTCCCTCACACCCCCTCCTCCACCGGCGCCTACCTCGTCCACCTTTCATAGGTCAGAAGTCTTAATGAAACCCCCGCCCCCCTTCGCCCCCTTCTCGTCAGGGTCACTCGCCAAGGGTTCAAGGGAACACAATATTTGGGAGAAGGACGTGGGCGCCGCCGAACGACCATATCAATCTATTTTTCCTCCTCAACAAGCTAGAAAGAAATCACAAGACGAAGGAAGACAGTCGGATCGGGAGAGGGCAGCGGGCACGGGCCGACCGCCACTCTTGATATGCGTGAGGAACTGGGTAAGAAAATGATATATATGCCACACATTGTAATTGCCTTTGGTCATAACGGTGAAAAGTTGGATGGGAGAGCGGACAGCCTTGACAGGTGGGCCTCCTTGGCTCGTTCTGGCAAGAGGCTGAAGGAATGGAACCATGTATGGGTTTTGTAAGAGGTTTTCAATTAAAGATACCCAAAGCAATATCGGGTTACTTGGTTAAGAAAAAAGTGCGGTTGGGTTAAAATGTCTTTTGAGAAAAAGAGGCATTTCTGGTTAAATTACTTGAATCTGGATTTCCTGAAGTATTGTGTATCATAAAAAAAAATAATATAATGGTACTTCCCTAAAAATGTATAAACTTTAATGCATTTTGTGATACTCCACAAAGACAATAGTTATTATGCGGAAAATGTGACCTCATGACATGCAATGAACAACAAGCTGAATTACAAAGTATTAATGTCAAATCTGTGATACTATTTATCGTCTTATTGTTTGGTAATCAGGTCAGACATGACCACTGCATCGCCGCCAGTCGCGTGACCAGCCGTAACACCTGCCAACACTCTCCCAGGCACCGGTGAGTTATGCATGACTACTTTGCCTTCCGAGCTCCTTTTGCGTCATGCAAACTCTCCCTTTGCGAAGGGTAAACTAATGGCACGCTTGAGGGTTCGAATTCCTTTGCTCTCTATTTAGAACCGCTGCACGTGGCGAAACCAGTGCTACGTGAAAGGTGTTCTAGAGCGGCGTACACGCGCCAGCTGCCCTCAAAGGTGTAATTGTTGTGACACTTGATTTATGTTTTAAATCCGACCGAGTAGCCAGAATGTACGTCTAAATCCTCTCGGTCTATCTATAGCGGATGACATTAAACAGCTTTCCTTGACTGCGGTTTCATTTACGACTCGAGA
>NC_051418.1:24129708-24130430 GCF_015228065.2 Penaeus monodon
TTCCTCGTGGCGCTTGAGGTCACTGAGTCACATGCTCTAGGCGGCGCTCATTCTCTTTACGCTCGTACTGCGCATAAGCTGTAAGCCTGATAACTTCGAAACTTCTTGAGTTAAATGGCTCGGTTTATTAGATTTTAATGTTGATTTATGAACAAGGAAAATAAAGGTGTTAGATTGTCTGTTTGATTTGTTGAATTATTATTTTTTTGTAGACGTAAACACGAAAGCTTATTTGATTTACTAAACTTTTTTTGCGTAGACTTGCCAATAAACAAACATAAAATAAATAAAGGTATTAGTTCCGGCATGCAACATATTTTCAAAACTTCTTGGCTGAAAAGCAGTGTTGCCACACACCCAAAGATACAACACGAAATAAGATCACACAGTCGTCTCTAAAAACAAGTTATCTTTACGGCTCTGAGTTTCCTCCACGCCCGCTGTATCAAGCGTTCATATATTCCTTTCAGTATCGTGCACCACACACCTAAATCTTTCTCAAATTCGTTGATGCCACAAACTTATTTTTTTCTTATCGTTTCGTGATGGTACATTTTTGTCTAGATCATTAGCGTCATAGACTCGATTTTTCCTTCTCGGTTGAGGAGGAACAAGTATGATGTTTCACTTAGCTTATAGTGTCTGCCACCGTAAGCCCATGCTGTCTTAGACGCTCACCTAAATCCTCTAGTGCTTCACTGCCGACTCTCTTTTCCTACCAG
>NC_051418.1:24130963-24131246 GCF_015228065.2 Penaeus monodon
GATCACCGCCCCCTTTTTCCACGCCTAAAATCCATTAGCACCCAGATACAGATACCTTCCCCGCCCGCATTATGCCGTCGCCAAAATACCCAGCCGACCACGCCCACGCCCTTTCCCGCAACACGATAAGAACCGTGACGCTAAAGGTGCCGTTTCAAGCTTAGTCACGAACGATGGAAATGTCACGTGCGAGGAAAAACTACGTAGAGTTCTGTCTTTGTTTTTCGTTTTTTGTTCTTTTCTTCCGTTGTCTGGTTCTCTATCGGCGTTATTAACTTTTCAT
>NC_051418.1:24131465-24132284 GCF_015228065.2 Penaeus monodon
TCTTTCACTCTCGTTCTTTCTTTATTCTTATATATATATTTTACTCCTTATGTTACTAACTGTTTCATGAGCCTTTCTCTTTCTTTTCCTTTTTTATTCCCTTTCTGTCATGTTTTGTCCATGTTTCTTCTGTGCTTATTACCATAAATCGTGCAGCAAGCGAATTTTAAAGTCATATTTCAGAGAAAGTGGTCGTTAAAAGTTTAGTAAAAGTAGGCTTACATTGCAAAATAATACATTAAATCCTGATATTAAACGGTATATTAATTAGTGGGTTATATAAAGCCTGCGATTTGCTCTCATTGTAAAAAGGGTTGCCGTTTCCCGGTTGATTCTCCTCCCCGCAACCGTTATAAAGGCGCGGTTGACCAACTTAGATGGAAACAGAAATGTCAGGGGCGGGAAACCGGTGACCTTGATCACTTATTCACACTTTTATTGTTTATTTGACTGTTACTACTTCATTTACCTATTTATCTCTATTTTCGGAGGAAGTCACGTGCTATAGACTGCCTCATGACACTTGCGGTCGGCTGGATCTGACGCGACGCTAAAACTTATTTATGAAACCTAATTTTCCTCCGCGCCAAATTCGGAAATACTTTCGTTTTTTTTTTCCCGCCAGTGCTGGAAACACCCGAACGAAAATCACAAGTTTTACTCTTCTTTTCTTCATTCTCCCGCATAACTTTCACTGCCGTAGCAAGTTATTCCCCTGCCATTTATAGCGAGCGTCAGCCAAAAGACATCTCCGACCTTTCACGCACACGTCACACCTAGCATCAGAAACTATGAGATCTATATACGGCATTAGCTGCT
>NC_051418.1:24132315-24135663 GCF_015228065.2 Penaeus monodon
AACAATGTGAGTCAAGTAATCTAATGTGATTCTGTTCTGGTTCTGCAAAGCATATTTTAAAAATAATAGGTAATGGGGAGAGTCGACTGGCACAGACTCAGGAAATCGAGAAATTAACTACGTAACTGTTATTTTTCCAACCACATCTGTGAAAAGGTTACGTGAGTGCTTTAATGTTAACTGGCCCGAGGCTAAAATCTATTGCCCCTCACCCCCCCCCCCCACCCTCATCCCTAAAATAACTACCGCGAATTAGGTTTTGAGACAAAAATATACGCGTTTAAGTCATTATCTATTACAGTTAAAATATTTTTTCGGCATTTGTATGCTTCATATGTTCTTACGGAATAGAAAGCATTACGCAACGCGAGTATTCGGTCAGCCATGAGTTGCGTAGGTCCCTGATAGCTATCGAAAGGTTTCTTGTTTCGATGCACAAGATACAACAGCCTGGCCTCCTTCGACTGGCTGATGGTATTGCAGCCCATTCACCTGTGACATCGATAGGTGATGGTTCGAAGAAAGGTTAAAGTCGGAAAAGAGGTTAACGCTGACAACCTCATGCCCTCCGGAGAAACGCTGTCACTGTGCTATTAGCACCGGCATTGACTCCGATCGAAGGTTAGAATCTCCAACCAAAATATCACTCTATTAGTATCACCCATCAAAAAATCATTCTATTAGTTATGATCGGACCCAATTTCCAAGAAGGCAATTTGAAGTTGACCCAAAAGAAAGTATGAAGTCATTAGTTTCCACACCGTAACGGCGGTTAACGTCACCGGCGACACGTCTTTCCCGCCAATAAATTGCGCTGGAAAGTAACCGGTAACTGACTGCATCCTTTCTATTTTTAAATTTATCTTTGTGTTGATTGTGTTTTTGCATTTAGGGTAGCGCTCCTTCGCCAGAGATTATTTTCGATTTTTCTATACTTTTTTTATAATGCAAGTGTTGTTTTTTAATGTCAAATTACTTAAGAGTTCATTTGCGGATTGCATGTGTATAAGAAACCCAACACTGGTATATTGATTAATGAGTGTGGAATGACCAAGCAACGACTAAGAGTAAAAGTATAATTTGCAAGCTTTCTTTTCAACAATTCCCACGTGAAAATCGACCAAAGATCACAAAAGGTAACAGAATATTGCGTCAACCATTCCGGCATAAAAGCACACTCCTTATCCTCAACCTGAACCCGAGAAAAGGATAAAAAAAGGAAAATCCATTCGGCGAGATAGAGGCGCTGCCGCTTGGCTCGGAGCGGGAAGTCCCTCGGCGGCGCGTCGTCCAGCCTTTTTTGCCTCTTCAGTGGGACCGGTTTTTTTGTTTGCTATTTTTTTTTTCAAGCCACTTTCTTTTTTCTATGTCGAAGCCCCATCACAGTATCTGACAATTATCCTGAACCACGTGAGTATCTTTGATGAGGACACTATATGTGATGATACGATAAGGACGACTATAATGAAATATGATTATGATAAATACAAAACGTATGTGTTATTCCATCATTAGAGTCACGTATACGTTTTTATGGTCGAGATCTGAATGTCAGACAAGTCTTCGTTACAACGTGGCTCTGAATAATATCACGGCCATATAACGGCCAACGTTCCACGACCACGTAATAATTAGAATATCTCTCATGAATTCCCAACAGCTGAGCACCACACCCAGGCAGCCCTATCCACCCTGAACTTGCGCCCGCTTGACCTCTGACCGCTCGTGACCTCGGTTAGTATATGTGTCTGGCTTCAGCCGATTAAACACCCGACGCTTTGTTCCACAATGGGAGAAGCCCTTCCCTGACCAAGCCCATTAATACCAATTTCGCATTACTTTCGTCGCTACTGTTCGCCGGCATCCTCTGGCCCAGAAGGGAGGAGGCGGGGAGCAGAGTGGAAGGCAGGTCGCGGACGGGGAAAGAAAGGTTAGCGGTGAGGGCGTGGCGAGGAGAGAGTAGTGACCGTCCGGTTTTCAATAAGGGGAGCCACAAAAAATGCAAAATTGCCCTCTCCCTCTAATCGAGATTCTAAAAATAGATTGTCGTTCGTCGGCGAGGCCAGTCACGAGCAGGCTGGTGTGGACTGAAGAAATTGTATTTCGTGAATATAAATACTGGAAAAAAAACTTTGCCATTTATAAATACGGGCTTCCGAATATTGAATTATATTAGTATAGCATTTCTTGATCAGTAAGTCTGCCAACCTTTAAATCTAAATCTATCTTGTTGAACCCGAATGCGCCTAAACTGTACTATTATTAAAATTATACGCAGATGTCATTGATCATTTTGATTACTATGTTTGTATGACTATCCATCTTCTCTTACACCTGGCAACCGCTGCTGTGGGCGCTGGTGCAGAAATGTTTAAACAGGGTGAGCGGTATGGTTTCATTATAGGGTTTTATGGCAGGTAATATGGTGTTTGAGGAAGATGACTATACGGGTCTTAGCCCATGTCTGTGAAAGGTTTGTTAACACGTGTTCTCCAATTTCGGAAAATGATTTCTTCAAAGAATAGTTTTCAAGGGGATAACCAGAGAAACTCTGATACATCAAGAACGAAGTTTAAAAGAAAAGAAGCAGAAAATACTCGAAAAATGTCATATCTAAAAAAGGTACTTTCCCGCCGGCTTTCTGCGACTCCACCCAGTCACGAGAAGCAAGAGAGAATAGCACGTCCCTGTATATCGGCGCGTGTCGGAATGGGAAGGCTGTGGTTTGCGGGCGTTTGTGTGGGCGTGGGCGTAGTGTATGACTGCAGTGCCCGAGCAGGCGAGCAAAGGGCGTTTGGAAAGGGTACTTGTTACAAGACAAGGACGTGATCATGCAGAAAACAAAAACGGATAAAGCGAAAATATGCATAAGTATTGTTAAGAAATTTATATTTATAAAATCCTTGTGCATGACATAATAATCAATAGACTATGAAGTCACGGGTGTTTATTCTTTCAGTATATATTAATTTGTCTAAATAAATAAAATAAGTTATAACAAAACGAGCTGAAATATCAGCCAACCCCGACGTATATAAAAATATGCAAGCGTTTCCAAATACCAAGAGTTAGTGCAAAAATACAAGTACATTTTTTTTGCCCGAAGACTCGCGAAGGAATTTAGTAGGCCTACATTTTTTAAAGAATAGGATGGTCTCAAGTAAAAACGTTAAGAGAAGAATGATAATTTATCAACGAGGGAACTTGGAGGAAATTGCAAATGAGGAACAGTTAAACGGGATTTAAGGTCGATATGCATATTGGATAACTAATGGAGTTTCGGTTTGACTTTTCTTTAGGTGTAAAACAGAAATGATAAAAACACAGTAAAACACAGTATCTACGTGC
>NC_051418.1:24135708-24138417 GCF_015228065.2 Penaeus monodon
GATGCATGGATACAAACGTCACCCTCAAGCAATACGCCAACCCCGATCCACAAGTTTAAAGAGAAGTAAAGAAACTGCAAGCTTGACCTTTGCAAAGATCATAGGATGAAGTTGAGTCAATCGAAGTGACCTTCTGCAAAAAGAGGATGTTCATGCAACGGCAGAAATTAGTTCATGAGCGAAGACGGAACCAGAATCCTGATTGGATTAATTAATCCTTTATGTCAATTCAGTTGGGATTGAATTGGATTTAATTGGATGAAAATTGTCTTAGTTATCAAATAGCTACTATTATAGCTAGGAAAGAATTAAAAGGAGTGCGCAAATTCACTCTAATATATTCAATAATTAAATGAAACTGATCTGCACACACGAATAAAGCACTAATAAAATGACCTCTAGGATTGGGAAAAAAATACATTAACCAACAATATAAAATGGCAATAGATCCATCATAGCTTTCCCACACAACCTCCTCGCCACGAGTAAGAAAAATCGTCCTGAAAGCTTGCTAGGCTGACAAGCGCAACGCCCGATGCAACATCATTCTGGCCGTATCGGATGATTCTGTCAGGGAGTCTAGTCATCTTCCTGCATAAGCGACCGGACTCGAGTCTGCTTTGAGGTCCTGGCGTGTTATAAAGGCCCGATTTTTTTATTTTTGGAAGTTGTGATTTATTATGAGCCATGAAAATTCCTTATTCCGATTTTTGATTCATTACGATTGGTTGTGGTTTGCAGTTGTAATTCGTTATGGGTGATGGAAACTTTATTCTAAGTTATGATTTGTGACTGGGTTATGTCTCGCTTTTGATAGAACTGAATTTATCCAAGAATAATTGCTTCTTTTCCTTCTGGCCAGCGTATGTCTCTCCTCTTGAAACGCTATCGCTGTCTCTGAAGATCATGAAATCCCTCATATCTTTAGTTCATAAAGAGAGGAAAGAAAAACTTAATGCACTTCGGTCTAATCTCGTCTTCGTACATTAAATCCATCTTAAGACTCGTGTTGACAGTTGAGTGGGAGAAAGTTGCAATTATTTCAGAATTGTCACTCGTTTATTTCTTCGTCACAGCGTCTAGATGAAAGAGAATTGCAGATTTTTTTTCAGTCCTCTCTCCACGACAGACGAGAAACAGTCGGAAGAAAATAAGGTCAATAAAGGTCGTTCTCGCGAGGTCACTTGTCTGCTACAACATGTTGCCAGAGGTACGAGATATGTTGCTTGAACGAGTTTCCAAGCAAAGACTTTTTCTTCTCTTTTTTTATCACTCAGGTCTCAGCTTCCCCGCTAGGCTCTGATGGTGGCTATTGCTAGCTGATATCGGCAGTGATTGCACTTTTTCTTTTCGTAATTCCTTTCAAAACGATGCCTTCACCTTTCCTTTGATTCAACTCTCCGGCATTTCGAAAGTTATCGAGACAATTGGAGAAAACGGGATTCTATTGGTGATGCAAGCAGTAATTATTTCCTTGTTCATTATCATATATTTTCGGGTAGTTGAATTTTCTCACTCCTTACTGAAGGGTAAAATGGCGGATTTCGTCTCCGCTTATTTGAAATGTCCTCATCACGTTAATAATAAAATAAACAATAAACTTCTACTGCTACTTCTAATATTAAAATTTCGTTGAATGCGCATAATCAAGTGAGAAAGCGAAGTCGCAATTTATGTAAAACGTCTGATCTGGAAAAAAAATCCTTTGAATATCCTAGATTTCTCCCTGTCTGTCATCCTCATGACGTAACAAGAAAACGCTTCCTGCTTCTGGCTATTTTTGATCATGCTGACTGTTAACTTTCTCGAATCATGTCTCAGTACGCAAGCAGGGGCTTCTTCTGCGTATGTGAACATCGATTTATTTTGCCTTCTGCTTCGATCATCGTGGGATTATGATAGAGAATCCTTAGTTGGAGATATGGTAGAGTAAAAGTTGATTTGTAAGCCCGCAAAAAAAATGTAGGACAACCAGAGCAAAGACAAAAAAACGATCTCGCAAAAAGTGTTAATGATGTGAAAGTTGATCTCGTATGCATGGTGCAGTTTTTTTTACTGATGGAGAAGGGGAAAAAAATCATAGAAAACAAGGTTGCAGAGTGAACGTGTATCAGATACCATAGTATTTGTTTTTTGAGTTGATATACTTGTAGAATTATGACCAGGTGTCATCGGCGGGGACAAACCTGATTAAAACTGAAAACGAACATGTGTATCACTGAGTATTATTCCCAAAACGCATAGAAAACGAAAACCTAATTGACTACAAGCACTATATTGATTTATTTTTTTTACATCAGAATTGCTAACTCACCGTAAGGGATAAACAACCAGTGCTTTCAAGAGACCAGGACCTTTCTCTACGCTCAGAAGCAGTGCCTCGGCCGGCCACTTTTTAATGAATCGACCCCAAGAAATATAAAAAGAGAGAAAAAGTTGCACGTCCGCCCGGGAAGCAAAAAACAGACGTGGCGTAAGTGTGAATGTGTTCATGTGACTTTTCTCCTGCGCGTATGTATACAAGCAGTACCTACAGGGAGGCAGATCCTTTTTTAAGAGCTTTGTAACTTTCATATATGTCACTCTCTGAAATCGATATCTTGTGATATGGATATATGTGTCAACTATACCGATATCAATTTGTCCTAAAAAAAAAAAAAAGTGCATTACTGGCAATTGATTAACCGCGAAAGTGAATTTTCTTAGTTT
>NC_051418.1:24138641-24138898 GCF_015228065.2 Penaeus monodon
TTTATCACGTTTTTACTTTCACTATCACTAACTATATAATATCGAAAGAGAAAAGTGAAAACCAATTTAATCGCCATTTCCAAGCAATCGTCTTAATTATCTTCACTCATATTCATTAACAAAATTGAACACAACGGGAAGGCAATGAACGCAATTGTAAAGAACTCGCGACATTACCTCGCTAAAAAAAATAAAAAAAAATCACCTAGCATTCTTTTCTAGAAACTCTCACCAGGGGAGATTTTTTACGGCGTTGT
>NC_051418.1:24138963-24139514 GCF_015228065.2 Penaeus monodon
CACTTTCACATTCATACGACGCGGTCATACATTAAAAAAGTTAATTCATTGGGTGTCTGAAAAGGAGGGAAAAAAAATAGATGTACATAACAAAAGAAATATCAAAGATAACTTTCTCTATTGTGACTTGCTTAAAGAGATGACTATGCTTCGTTTGCAATGCAGCCCAGAGTCATTTTTCATGAGGCAGACTCCTTGCAATGTTGATTAAACTTATGTATACGAATCTGATAGCTTCTCTGGAATACACTTGCAACATCAAATAAGATCGTGATGTTGCAGAGTAGGTGGAACGAATCCGCAATACAAAGAGTACGTTCCAACCACTTAATTCCAATTCTTCCTATCGTAATGAATAGGATAATATCAATATATTCGTAAACCAAACCACATAACATTAACAGAGGACGAAATCCAGACGAAACTTCCTTACGCGTCGAATCATTTCAATCGACAGATATCTGGCGCAACAAAAACCGGCTTTGCGCTCCGTGTCCGGCCGCTTGAGACTGCGAGAGGGAGACAGTACGCATATGCTGTTAAGTAATTTG
>NC_051418.1:24140070-24140149 GCF_015228065.2 Penaeus monodon
GTAGCAAAAAGGAAATTACGCGAAGTGTAATTAATTCGTGCACTGGCTTAAATAATTACTACATACTTTGGTTTTCATT
>NC_051418.1:24140640-24140801 GCF_015228065.2 Penaeus monodon
CGCCTGTTCCTATCACAATACCATGCCCAAAAAACATAATTTTCCAGACTTCCTGATTCCCACGCAAAAACATCCGCCGCTGTCACTCAACAGAATGCACTAAAAAAAATTAGTTAATCAACATTCCTTTTTCTCTACGTCGTCTTCCAATTTGCCTTAAA
>NC_051418.1:24140820-24140937 GCF_015228065.2 Penaeus monodon
TCGACACCACCAAAGCACAGTCAAACCCCCTCTTTTTTTTCTCCTTCTCCTCCTCCTTCCCTGGCGTCCTAGAGTCCACTTTTTTCCACCGGCCGATACAGCAAGAAGTCGCTCCGG
>NC_051418.1:24141130-24141293 GCF_015228065.2 Penaeus monodon
GCCTGCACGTAGTCCAACCTCGGCCACTTTTTTCATCCGCTCCACTTTTTAAACGCCGAGGGAAGCTTCTCATGTTTTTTTTAATCTATTTTTTTATTATCATTTTAACGTTTTACTTTCTAAACGATGTGATGTATTACGTGTGGTATCTTTTTTTAATGGC
>NC_051418.1:24141649-24142465 GCF_015228065.2 Penaeus monodon
GAGCAAGCAGACAACATATCTTTATCATTTTCGTTTACTAACTCATCTTAGTATTGAAACATTCGGGATGATTATCTTCTGACCATAAATGCCCGATTAAGAAGGGATTAATTTGTTTTCTGGATCCATTCTCAACAACAGACGGAAAAGTTGCCCAATCCAGGTTTATCGTAAGCGATCGTAGATGACTCCTGATATTTCCTCAAGTATAAAATAGCAATGTCTTTTATATAGCCGATTGGATTTATCAGTAAAGACGAAAAAATGCAGCCTCTGAATTTACATTTAAACTTTTGCGAGTATCGAAACTTTCATCTATTGTATTCATATCCCTGAGATTCTGAATTATTATCACTATCTGGTTTGCTGTCCGAGGCACGAAGGAAAAAGTGCCTAAACAAATATAAAAGTATTATAGAAGTAAATATGAAAATAACTAATAAATAAAGACGAAGAACACAAGTAAAGACGAATTGATTAGTTTCCTCCCTCCAAAGCAAGAATATAATTTGCAACGTCATACCGTAAAAAACATTCTCCATAGGTAATCCACCGTGTGTGGTCAGCGGAACAAAATTAATGTATTTTTTTAACGAAATAAACACAGAGCTGGCACGGTTAAGTTATAATCCACGACTAGAGTCATCAGTTCATGTCGGACGTTTTGATCTACGGTCGTTGTGTAGGTAATATGTTCCTTTGTCAATTAATATACTAACGAGTCAAAAAGTAAATTCAACGGGACAGTATAAAACAATCTGATTTATGTTTCAAAGGCTATTTTAAAATCTATTTCAGTATGTAGAGTTTTGTTTC
>NC_051418.1:24142494-24143325 GCF_015228065.2 Penaeus monodon
ACATATTCGGTAATAACATATCAAAACTGATCGTATGATAGTTTGAAGTAAATTGTTAATTGAACATGTGCAGTTTCAGGAAGTCTCGCTTCGAAAACCAAGAATAATAGAAAACGGAACGAGTATCGACTCAAAGAAAACGAATGCTTCGATTTGTTTGGGGTGACTTGCATATAATTCAGTGCATTCATGATTTATCTACATATCGTTTCATATATATGAGTATAAAATAATTGATTATTTATTTCGCAGTTATGCCTGATTGTTTAATACAACGTAGAATTACTTGCTATCATGAATATTTGGCGTGTCCAACCGTGCATAATGAGAACAAATTGCAATTTCTCCGAAAAGAAAATTACTCACGATTCATTGAACATTTCTTTCTCTTTTTTTGCGTGTGTATTCATTAAGCAAAAATCAAAACAAATGACTAACACAAAACCCGTTTATGTTTATTACCTCTTCATGAATTACATTAATTAGTCACGTATGCTCAAGTTTCTCATTCACTTAAAACAGTTTACATCCTCCAGAAAAGTCAATTGTTTTAGTAATCTGTGTACGTATTACCTAATATCATACTTATCGCTTTCTCCTTCTTCAGTATTACAACCGGATTTTCCATTGTCATTATAATTATATATATATATATTTTTTTTTTCTATAATTACTTGTTACTTGTTTTCCCGATGGGCCGTTGCTTATATTTTTGCCTTATTGCGTTTCTCGTTGGCGACTCATCTGTCGGAAGGAGAGAGATGGGATAGAAAAGAACAGAGGTCAAAGGGAGAGAAATAGAAGGATTGAAAAGGGGGGAAGGGAGGAAGA
>NC_051418.1:24143691-24144136 GCF_015228065.2 Penaeus monodon
TACGACCCACACAGGCCCCTTTTGTAATACACATTCATCATTATCCTGACAAGGCAAGACCATAATCCGAAATCGATTCCTTCCCGCTTTTTCCTCCTTCACGCTTCCGCAGTTTCTCGGAGATTTAAAACCTTACAAAACCGGTGAATATTTGAAAAGAAAAGAAAAAGTTCTAGCAGGTCCCTCTGGCTTATCTTTTGCCCTCGGTTATGTATCAAGCAACGCGTATTTTCTTATTCGTATTAATGTCGGTAGTGTGTTTTATTGCTCTAAATATTCATAAACGTATCTATGTATTTGCTATAAAATATTGATGAACGACGAAGTGTTTTCATGTTAGAATAACAGGTTACAAATACACACGCTAAGATGAAAGGAAACTTAAAAAAAAAAAAAATGACAGCAAGGAAATCGACAAATAATGTAACCCAAGAGAGAATGTTTT
>NC_051418.1:24144611-24144721 GCF_015228065.2 Penaeus monodon
GCGCTTCGAGAAGGCCTCCAAAAGCCGGCCGATCTTCAAAGAAAACCCAGAGTTGCGAAAGACCATCCAAAGATTGCTCGGATGACTCATCAGCGGTAGCATGACGATGG
>NC_051418.1:24144956-24145074 GCF_015228065.2 Penaeus monodon
GGTCTGCCAGGTCATCCGCAGTGTGAACATCTTTTCAATACACTATATCGAAGGTGTGAATAATTACCGAGGGAAAGGCTGGTCTTTCTGGTACCAGGGCATTGTGCAAGCGGATTCC
>NC_051418.1:24145326-24145604 GCF_015228065.2 Penaeus monodon
TACATAGAGAAAAAGAACAGAAGAAAAATAGGAAAAAGCGATAAAAAAGCGAATAACAAGGAAGAAAAAACAACTAAGGGGACCAGCAAGAACCGAAAACTGAAGCAACAAAAACTATCTGTCGTGAGATTTTTTCACACAACTTCAAATAGGCCGTATAAAGGCGAATAAAAACACGTCACGGACACTACCTGTACTAAAGTAATTCGGATATACTACCTGGTATTAAAAATAACCCCCTAAAGATTCCATTTTACTTTATTGTGAAATACACCGAG
>NC_051418.1:24145689-24145977 GCF_015228065.2 Penaeus monodon
TATTTTTTAAAAATCCAAAAGTCACATCGTTAAGTGAGATAAGAAGGCAATTGCGGTGAAAATCCTGTAAGGAAATAAATGAGGTATTTCTTAACAAACAAACAATAAGTATAATACGTAATGGATGTTAAATGATGTAATTGGATTTCCAGTTTGAAAAAGTGAAACAGATATTATACCTAATTTGTGTATCTTGTTACGCAGTTGATTCATTCATTTTCGTTTTTTTAACAAAGTTGTGTGTTTAATTGTTGATCTGTAGATATCCTTCTTATCTGTCGTTTGTTT
>NC_051418.1:24146496-24146663 GCF_015228065.2 Penaeus monodon
TAATAGCCCAAGTGTTCTTTAAAAGTCCATCGGTCCACATCCATAAATTATATAAAAACTATCTAAACTCAAAAGTGAAAAAAAAAGTTTTATAACAGAGGAAGGCACTGACATGACGGTATCTTGCTCTGTCATGTCACGTGGATCTTTATGGAAACGTGACAGAG
>NC_051418.1:24146748-24148146 GCF_015228065.2 Penaeus monodon
AATGTTTGTCAGAGCAAAGAATAGCAAGGAAAAAGATTCCCTTTTAAGATAAAATAGAAACAACATTTTGAATATAAAGGAATTGGCATGAAAAGGCATAAAAAAGAACAGAAAAGAAAAGAAAGCCTTGAGAACAAGAAAGAGGAAGAGAGAAACAAAAGGATAAAAAAATAAAACGAGGACAGATAATCTTAAAAATAAACAAAACAGGAGAAAAAACAAGAACAGAACAACCACTTCACATTACACTCGATCCGAATAACGCGGCGTCATGGCAAGCTCGCCACCATCAGTCTCTCTAATGAAACAACTTTCGAAGCGTGTTGATTTTGACATTCTTTCCGGATTTTTCAAGCCTCATTGCCTCCGTGATGGCTCGTAAGGCGAAAACATATCTCACGCAACGCCCGCAAAGCTTTGAACGTGAAGTGGTTCAAATTCAGCTTATCTCGCGCCTCATCTTGTGCATGAATGTCAGAAAAGTGCAAAATGGAAAGTTGTATTTCCTTTTCCCAATAACATAAAATAAAAACCTGTTCTATAAACTTGTGCATAATAAAAGGCACTTTTCGCAATATATTTGGCTCGAGAGAACGATCATTTCATTGACAAAAAAAGTGTTCAAGAGTTGTTGAAAAGTTATCGATCCAAACGCTCATTTTATGAAAGGTCTAAAGTACACGTGTAAGTGTGGTTTGCGTGTTATAAGTATGTATGTGTGTGTATGGAGGAAAATCAGTGTCCACAAATCTAGAAAAAAGATTATGTTTGCGTAATCGTAAAGTACCTAAATGTAATGTTGATAAAGTTTTAACATCTTAATGTAAATTATGTTAAGTTGTAAAAAAATTGAGTAAAGTTCCCAATCTCAATAACTGACTGAATAAATAAGCTCAAATCATAAGCTCCCGGATTCTCTATTTAACGCTTCAGATCCCAACAGTCATTACAAGCCAAAGAATCTCGGCTAGGAAATCCCCTCTTTTTAAGGTATTTTTTTAAGAGCCCCGTGAATTCTTTCCGAGTTCCGTTACCTAAGTGCTCCACCTTCTGAGACTCCTCTCACATTGACTCAAGCTCCTCCTACTTTACTGATTAGAGACGCTATAATTAGAAAGACTGATTATCGTTCAATTGGTTTGTTTGATCTCGCCTTGTAAATCTCCATTTCTTTAATGATTTTTTTTCGTTCTTTATCTAATAAAATTAGATTATTCTTTTTATCACTGTATTCCATTAAACTGAATTTCCAAATCTGGTTCACATCCGTCATAAGATCCCCGTAAGCCACGCCCCTCCTTCAACAAGAGACCTGTGCCGACACTTCATGTCCCGGACGCCCCTCCCTCATTCACACGCCCCGCCTTCCGTCTGTACGTATTCGTATTGCTTACAATA
>NC_051418.1:24148252-24150220 GCF_015228065.2 Penaeus monodon
ACAAACAAGTATTCCGGATAGGCGTGGCCAAGGTAAACTAGGTGAGGCACAGGTGACGGAGCTTGGGAAATAAGGTCAAACAAAGACAGCAAAAAAAAATTGTTTTGTTCGGATTGTCCTTGTCGGTTGCCGTCTCGTCGACTTTCATCCCGTATTTCATGCATTGTCTTTTCTGAGGGCACGAGGAGCCAGTGGAAAGGCGAATATAATTAAAGGATATCAAGTTTGCGCTAAGTTTTTACGTAAATTTGTTTCGTGGTCCGACAAGGAACCATCATTGAGACCTGGACAAGTTTTTATTTGAAAGTTATTCATATGGACTGTAAACATAAAAGGATTCGTAAATATTAAGTGATTTTATCAATGCATTGTCTTTTCTGAGGGCACGAGGAGCCAGTGGAAAGGCGAATATAATTAAAGGATATCAAGTTTGCGCTAAGTTTTTAGTAATTTGTTTCGTGGTCCGACAAGGAACCATCATTGAGACCTGGACAAGTTTTTATTTGAAAGTTATTCATATGGACTGTAAACATAAAAGGATTCGTAAATATTAAGTGATTTTATCAACATCCTTTAATATCTTTAACACTGAAAATGAATCTGATTATCTCAGACTATTTACAGAAGGTTCTAGTTTTTTTCCATATTTGGTAATGGCAAAAGTCATATCATTGATGTACCGGACCAGCCGGATATCTTATCTTTAGGTCATTACCGAAAATCCCCGACAGGAGGGTTAAGTAAGGTCAAAGTCAATTTAAGTCACGGTGGGCGAGTGTAATTTCTAGCAGATTCCTAACCGTCTTTGTCTCCATGGTAACACGCCATTGTTGACAGCGTAAGAAGCAGCAACTTCAAACGTTCCACACGTGGTCTTGACTTTGGATCAACTAGTGCTTGGGACATCCAGGGACGACCTCCACAGTCGAAAAATGTATTGTTCAAAATCTAAGTAAGTTCGCCAGCCTGGAAAAAATGAAAACGGAATACGTTCTTTACGTCAGTTGGTCAGCACTGCCACACTTCGCGAGACACAGGCGTTGCTTCCACACAGTCTCTGGTCACTCACTGACGCACTACCACTCGCCACCAGGAACATGCCACAACTAGCGAAGTCTACCCGAGAACGCAGTTTCATGGCTCGTTTTCTGTAATGTCACTGCATCAAGATATATTGCGCTCTCAGCTTATGAAACTCGCTTTTACTACTACCATGACGGCGTATTTTTCCTGTTTCTTTCCATTATGATGATTACGTTGCATTCTGATGTAGTTTCACCAATTACAAAACAGCTATCAAAACGTAAGATTAATTAAGCCAACTGTTTCAGACTGGAGCTTTGTCTCTAGCTGCTGTTGTCTGTCGCAGCTGCTTCTGTAATCTCAAGAACCTGGACAGAAACTCCGCGTTCTTATGGACAGGGCAATTACCTGCGACTACCTGGATGTCCTTCAGCGTCTACGGATTCGATAGGAGAGGGAACACGTACTTAAAAGTGTTTTTTATCAGAATGGAACCAATGGAATAATAGGAGGGAAAAATACGGAGGACGAACGTGAGGAATTGTTACATAAGAAACAAAGAGGAATTTGTAAAGAATTGAAATAATGAAATACAGTAGACGAATGGGGGAATAAAATCATATAATGATTTTGAAGCAATTGTTAAAAAAAACAGATGCGAGTCCTGGACAAGGTCACGTTGAGGTCACACGAATACACAGGTGGTCCTAAATTTACACCTGCAGCTCTGTGCCCAAACCCGTCCGAGACCTAAAGCCGTGTTGGCGTCCTCGCTCCAGATCCGAGGCTCAAAGGCTTCCAATGAATACCTTTTAGTTTTGCTCATCTGATCCAGTTTCAGCGTGCAAAACCCTGGTGTCTTTTGATGTTCATTTCCGCATATTTCGTCGACGCCAGATCACAGTGGGAGAATGTGTGTGCACCAACACGGCGGCTTGAAGGCTC
>NC_051418.1:24150601-24150929 GCF_015228065.2 Penaeus monodon
ATGTGTATGTTTGTGTAGTGTGTAGATGGCAAGACAGATACACAAAGAGAGGGGGAATGAAAACATAAAAAAGTAGATAGTGACACACAAGCGAGACGAAAATCTATACATATTTTTTAGCCCCAAATGCACGTTCATCTCTGACATATACGGATTTTGAATTTAACCAAATATTTTCAAGAACAGATTTGAGACACACTTGCGACGCAGTAATGTTGCAGATCAATTATATAAAGAAAAAAAATCACGCTTCAAGATTGACTGGCCAAACACCACGCACTCAATAAAAGTTAAAAGAAGTTGTACCAGCAACCTCTTGGTTCCTGAA
>NC_051418.1:24151703-24151799 GCF_015228065.2 Penaeus monodon
ATTGAGCTAGAATAAATAAATAAAAGAAAATGCCTCGTCACTGGGACACCGAGAGAGGTGTTGGGATATTCAAGATGCAATGTGAAAGTCGCGGAG
>NC_051418.1:24152512-24152961 GCF_015228065.2 Penaeus monodon
TATACAATAAAGTAGTTTACTATTTACATAATACTTAGTATCATTACGCAAAAGCAGTAGCAAGCTTTATATAAGTTTAGTCATTTGGGTTAGTGTAATACTTACCTGTACTATATACAATATTTACAATTTTGGAAAGGAAAAGAAGTTGAAAAGAAAATTTAGGAAGTAAAGATAAGTAATAAAAGAGTTTCAGTGTGATATTAACTTTTACATTTATATATACCAGTAAAGACATAAATGATGTGAGTAATAAAGCAACGCCTTACAGTTTTTTGTGTTGATGTCTAAATAAACAAAGAAAATGAAGAACTGATCTGACATCTAACGGGGTAACTAATTCAAATTTGGTCATCGGGTTTTTTATCTTTCCCAGTGTATTCAAAAGTTATTTATTCAGTATACAATAAGCTGACAGAAAAAAATATTGAATAGAAAGGTGTACAGCA
>NC_051418.1:24153670-24154282 GCF_015228065.2 Penaeus monodon
CAATAAATCAGAGCAGCTAAATGTTTCCGGAAAGTTCCCCGTGAAGCAGTCTAACGGTAACATCAAGGTCATGGTTAAAACGGACCACGACTTTCATTTCTCTCTTTTTATCAACGACATTTTTTCTCCAAAATACACTAGACACAGTTTCGACTAGATTTCACCTTTATTATCATTACCATTATTATCGTTTCCTATTATCTGCCACTACTTTCGATTTTTTCCTGAAGTTGAAATTTAGGATTTATAGAAAACTTTTAAATGATAAATGATTTTTGGTTATTTTATCATCAATAAGTTTCTATAGACTAAAAGACAAATACTTAAAATAACTCAAAACATCACCACAAGAATCACTTTTCATATAATACGATCACTCACACTAAAAAAAAAATGTTTGTTCACACCACACGGTAATATCCAGCATTTCACAAACACAAGAAAAAAAAATGTATGATGGAAAAACTACTCTGAATATGCAGGAGCAGCACTCACCAGGTGACGGAGCATGGCGAGAAGTGTGAGGGCAGTTTCGCGGGGTCACCCTTTTATACACTTGCTCAGGCCGAGGAAGGTTGAGGTCGCCGAGGTGGATCAAGGTACTGCACCTTA
>NC_051418.1:24154608-24155171 GCF_015228065.2 Penaeus monodon
TGCTTGCATTCGGGGCGGATCCTAAGGTTGTCTCCTGTTCGAAAATCATATCAAGGAGATTCAGTCAGCATTTACGATGATGACAAGTTTCGGGAGATGTAACCTCAGGGCAAGACGCAGAAGCTGAACTTGAAAGTGTCTCATTGCTTACTACTGGACTTTCGAAAATCACGAGGGGCTCTAGTGTTTCGTTAACTTTATTCATTCAGGACTTCTGTGTGAATTCAACCTCAGTGAATTATTACTCGAATACTTTAAAATTCATTTATTACAATGTTCTTCTTTTTCTTTAATAATTTCATGGAACGAGATAATGCGCAAGCAACTAAAGGAGTTTCCACTTCCCCAAAACAAAGCGAGGGTCCAAACTTGCACTTTCAGCCTCTGCCCTTCGAGGCTCGCGGCCAAACTTGGCGTTACTCCCTGTGCTTTCTAGCCTCCGCCCTTTATTTTGCATTTATTTATTATTTTTTGTGTGTGGGGCAGGACGCGAAAACTGCATTCATTGAGAGTTTTTGTGAATGATATCTCTTTACATTCGGGTTTGTGATTCCTCTTCACTT
>NC_051418.1:24156963-24158081 GCF_015228065.2 Penaeus monodon
ATAGCAACTTTTCTACATAAAATTGTCAACAATGAATATTGGGCTATGAGTTTCTATTAAGCCATTTGCTTATTCCAATATAACTGGTAACAGTAACTGTGACTTAAAAACCGTTGATGATCAATGCCACATCCCTGCTTGACTGCGCGTTTTTCACAGTGCTTACTTGTGCGCATATGCTTATATCAGCTTCGGAATGTTGGCGCACTTTTACATAACAAACTATCTAACCTGTTCCTTCCTTTTTATTCATGTCTTTTTATGTTTGTTTGTTTTTATCCCCCGATCAGATCTAAGAGAACAGACCCGACTCCACCGAAAAGTATTCCGTTACGCTCGCTTTCGGATGTATTTCAGGTACGACGCAACAGGTAATTCGTGCGTGAGTCGGCATTTTTCTCCCCCCCCCCATCTCACCTCCCCCCCTGAGGCTGGGCACGACGAGGACACGCAAATTTCGACAGCACGATCTTTGTTGTTGTGCTTGTGAGTGACTTCTTTTTTTTCGTCTGTTTCTCATTTCTTAGTTGGGAGATGATGTCAGGGAATCGAGTTAGGTATGTGATCTTGACCTGTGAACTTATCTTGTTAGTTTGAAAACTGATTTTTGCGGGTTGAGAGCTTGATGAGGTAGCGAGTGTATATTTTGTTATCCGTAATGCTTCAGATATTAGTTTTAAAGGATACGCAGCACTTAAAGCCAGGTCTCTTTCTTGCATCTTACTATTATCTAAACGATGTTTAGTTTTATGGTGGTAAGTGATAACAGAAGAGCAATGAGAACGTAGTTGTTAAAGGTAACGTGAAAATATATGTTAGTTCACGTACTCGCAGCGGGCAGTCCACTTGTTAATACGCAAAAATCATGTTTAAAAAGGTGTGTATTTACCGCAAGGGAAGGGGACGAAAATTTTTTCATTTAACTTAAGGGCTGGGTTTTGTAGAGATAGTTGCCCGAATTAAGTTTTTTCATTGGAAAAATTTTTGAGCTTCTCGGTCTTAAAAAAAAAAAAATACACCTCTGTGTTGATATTTGACCAAGTAAGACAGACAGAGACAAAGATACTAAACCTAATTTCTCATTCGAATCTTTCTCAGCTGAACAATCGAGTGACATT
>NC_051418.1:24158130-24158743 GCF_015228065.2 Penaeus monodon
ATTAACACAAATTTCCTCTTCAATGCCCCCTCAGCACCAAATTTTTCTCTCTTTTTTCCCTCAAAGACAAGGCGCCAGGACGAGCATTTTCCCCGCTGACCATTTTCCCAAGGATGCGAAGGCCCGCGAGAAACAGGATCATCCCGAGCACAGGAAGTGGGTCACGGAACAGAGACAGGAAGGCAGGGACTCTCATGGCCACGCCCAGGTTGCCAGACGGGAGGACTTCCCTCCTCGTCACGGCATCGCAGGGTTATGCTGAGGCACTGGACGTTCTTCGTTTTATTGCACAGGGGTGGTTGAACGATCCGGCTTCAGTAGTGTGTTGCACGGAAAAGACAGATGATCAGAGGAATGTAGAGTGGGGTTAAAAATTCTCTCTGTCGATACGAAAATCACTTGCTAGTTATTTCAAGACGAGGATCTAGAAAAATGAAAAGGATTCTGGGATCAAAGATGGCGACTGCATCTGCAAGGTAAGGTTGTTTTTTTCCATCTATTTACTTTCCTTTTCCTTCCGTTTCATCATTTCCGGTATTCGCCGAGAGAGAGAAAAAATAATAGTATAATAGTTTTTTGAATTAGACATTCACATAGTCATCTGAGGCTAATG
>NC_051418.1:24158886-24159101 GCF_015228065.2 Penaeus monodon
GATAAATAGATCAGTGCTCAGAAAATATCTTGTCGAACTAACAGAAAATATATAAGCAATGAGATTTTGAAAAACTGTTTTGTTTTCAAAGGACACCAGAAAAAAAAACTTTTGGGTGAAGTTTATATTAAATGGCCAAATCTGACTTTTGCCAATTTTTCACTCCTGCCTTTTAAATATTCGCTTAGTGAAGCATTTGTTTATGAAGGCGTAAA
>NC_051418.1:24160590-24161496 GCF_015228065.2 Penaeus monodon
CGACAATAATGAGATAGGTCTCTATCCTGTGAGTAAAACGGAAACTTAGAAATCTAGAAATCATTGCATTTAAGGACGAATAGCCTTCTAAAATAACCTTGATAAAGTGTCTAGTTTCGTTGCTGGTGATAGAAGAAAAATAAGAATGTGCAACAGAAAAAAAATATTTCCTTGTATTCTAACAACCACAGGCGATTTGTACTCACTTGCAAGTGACCTCGTTTAAGCAAAAGTAACCTCTTTAAACGGCGATAATTTCCATGGAAACATTGTCTCTGAGCACGGGCCCTAGCAGGCTGTTTTGGCAGGGTCGGGGTTAGCGGGCTAGGTCAAGGCAGGTCGCCCCAGATGGCGGCTTGTCTGGGGGCGCAGAGTATGACCTAGTTTTTCACACCAGTTATTGGCAGGAATGCTCTGCTTCCGTCCTTTTTTCCCCAAGCATTATCGAGTTTTGCGTCAAGTGGTCAGACTGACCTTTGATCAGTAGCTACCCCCTTCACTCAGGCCTGGAAGCAAGCGGTAAAAAGGTGTGCTGCCAGTGTGTTATGTCTGCTATCACGTGATGCTGTGAAGGCAGGCGGGGTCCGGAGATACTAAAAGATATGTTGAATGAAATATTGAATTTTTGTCCACCGGAGGATTCATGTGATAAGATCCGGAAATTGAGAAAAATCCGATTAAAAACGAACGGAAAATATTCTTTTCAATTGAGGTCTATCTATCAGTGTACCTTTATTTCACTCAAAGAAAAGATACGAAGAAGATAAGACTGGTATCAGCGGAGGAAAGACCGACCCCAACATGCCTCCAAGAAAAGAAGAGGATCACGGACGAAATCAGAATTAGTGAGATCTTCACGAATAGAAGTCCATCTCTCACGACGCTGGTCTCTCGAGGGGGAAATGC
>NC_051418.1:24161722-24161964 GCF_015228065.2 Penaeus monodon
ACGTCCCAGGCAGGACCATTCCGAGAGGACAGGCAAAGAAGGATCTGGACTAATCTCCAAAGAGAATCGGACGGGAGTTGCCTGCGTTATAGTGGTAAAGGTCAGCTGGCAGTCCTTCGCTCCTTGGGGTGTGTGGGTGAGGCGTGGGCGGGGAGAGGATTAGGGAAATGTGGGCGTGGGAGGGGGGGGGATTAGGATTGGACTGGGCAAGGGGTCGGGTAGAGGGTTTGTCACGTGGTCAA
>NC_051418.1:24161994-24162159 GCF_015228065.2 Penaeus monodon
AGCTTTGGAGGCTATTTAGAGAAGGAGAAGGAGGAGTGGAACATAGCGGACTGAAAGACGGAAGAACCATGATTTCTTTACCGCGTCCGGAGCAGACTTCATCGTGGGCGTTGCGTAAGAATGCATACTTCGGCCGCTCACTGAATGGTTCACAAGGAGACGCTT
>NC_051418.1:24162204-24162506 GCF_015228065.2 Penaeus monodon
TACCGTTAACGGGAGGTCGGTCGAAAGGGCGATATTTCGGCGTGGCTGATGGGTTGCTAGGCGATGGTACAGGTACAGTTACAGTCGAGGGGAGAGAAGGGGTCTTCAAGGTGAATAAGTGTCTCTCTGCCCGCTGCTCTTTATCTTGTGCGTCTCAGCCTCCCGAGGCAGACGGCGGCTCCGGCAGGGAAGTGCAAAGGAATGGTAGCGTGGAGGAGGTTGCACAAGGAGCAGTCAAGGATGGGATGCACAGGACACTTTCCCGAGTTCCAAGGGCGACAGCGTAAAGACAAAGGGAAGAG
>NC_051418.1:24162674-24163769 GCF_015228065.2 Penaeus monodon
GCGCATGAAGCAAAATCAAAATCAAGTCCTATGTATGGAATTACAACACAAACCTCAATTCCTTTTACAAATCACGGAAGTGCAGACGAGGAAGTCATGACTTTTCCCGAGTTTTTATATCACGACGCACCCCGAGATCGCAACAGAGTAAAGAAAAGCAGTTCACATCATTACAAAACGCATGGACCATATCACAGAGTTTCCAATGCCTAGTAAATGCTGCTAATAACTCCAACCGCAGACACGATATGATACGAATCTGTCGTGAACGTGGGAATTCCTCCGAGAAACGATTTGTTTTAATGACAATCGAAAGGTCATTTAAAAGTGTGAAAGTGCAAGTTGTCGAGCCCGGGGGAACTCAGGAAATAAAGCAGAAATGAATGACATTGTTAGACCAAAGAAACAATTTCTTTTAGCTGCATATTTATCGTGTTCATCAGTGACTTGAAATGAGAAGTGCTCAGTGGGAAGTGAACATCGTGAATGTGGTGAATGTTCAACAAAAACTGGTTTATAGAAACTCCGCACAAAGGGAAGATAATGCGGTGGAAGACAGAGACGAACAAGGAGAAGTGTTCAATAAGGAAGAATAAGATGTTTTAAAAGTTACAAAATGCACCAAAGTAATATATCCGTAATATCATACAGAGCATATTTTTTTCGCGAAGATCGGAGGCTAAGAACTTTTCCTAATACAAAACAGTGCTATAACTAAGCAGAAATTTTATTTTATATTAGGATCTTATTAAAGATCCTAATATAAAATAAAATTCGAAGAAGAGCGCACTTTTCTGCAACCTATTAATCCTAGGCTTGCATGGTTCTTAATAGTAACAATCTTTTTAGCAACGGTGAATTGTCCCATCAACATGCAATTAATTTTCTACATTGAAGAAGATATCAGGATAATGAATCTTGATACTTTTTGCAGTCATGGATCTAAGCATCTCACGAAAACGGGTGTAACATCCTTAAATGCCATGGCTAGGTTTCAGTGAGATTTGTACAATTTCAAAAGACAAATAACAAGAGGTATAACCTTTTGTTATAAAAAAAGAGAAAAACATTAATAATAATAAGTTGAAGATGAGG
>NC_051418.1:24164478-24164657 GCF_015228065.2 Penaeus monodon
CCGCCTTCCTTCCCCCGTAAACAAACTCGAATCGAAAGCCGCCATCCGGATCTTTTCCTGCAGAGGTTCGTAATGGAGAGTCGGTCGATCGGTGACAGGCACTGGCTCGCTTGCCACGCGCTTTGCTGACTGAGGCGTGAAAATTTACTTGTGACTTCTTCCAGTGAAAACTTCCGTAG
>NC_051418.1:24165156-24165424 GCF_015228065.2 Penaeus monodon
CTAGATAAGTCAGGATTAGCCTGCTTATCCTCTCCCCTAAAAAAGCATTTAATAATAATAATAGCTTCTTGCATTCCTGCTTCATCTTGTGGATTATGACCAACTGGAATAATCTCTACAGCTCGGACACCCCCTCTTTGCCAGTGAGGATATACCTTGTGCAGAAAAAAAATCACCATTGCATTCGTAGCAACGTTGGATCAAGATCTTTAAGGCTGTCAGAAAGAGCCATAAGATAGGGTTTTCTTACTTTCTTTCTCTCCTTTTT
>NC_051418.1:24165449-24165518 GCF_015228065.2 Penaeus monodon
AGTTATGGCAAAGCTTCTCCATCCGGAATCACAGAAGAATAAAAGACACTTTTTAAATAAGATACCATC
>NC_051418.1:24165550-24166228 GCF_015228065.2 Penaeus monodon
TCTATAGCCCGCTTTCCGGAATTTTGTCTAAACTTTCCTGCAGTTGAATTTGAAGTGATAAGAAGCATAAGGTAAGGGGTCGTGCTGACCAAGTTCAACTCAAGTCAGTCTGGTATTTGTGCAAAAAGTGTGAGTGAAAATATAAAATTCCACAAGGCAATTATAACGTTATGATATTACATCTCCATCAGAATTACGTCCTAGAACCACGTAATCCACATAAAGCTGTACTCTTGACTTCGTTAAATGTTTTATTTATATCTCTTGCATAGTGGAATCCTTTTTATTTTTCCTGTTCACCGGTATAGCGCCCTGATTCACTTGCGATGTGGATCTTTTTGGTGAATTAAGGGTTCTCCAAGAGTCATTATTCTTGGTTGATTTTGAGTGATTACTGACATGCCTGCAATGAAAGGCGCAAAAGTAATTTCTAGTTGTTCAAGGCAATAACGATCATGAAGATGGAATTCTCAACACTGATATTATTATTCTTCGTCTTGAATGTTGATTTTTACTAATACTAAGCTCTGCCCCTCCAATTCTTGCTGTACCATTCCAAAATGCCTAAAATTTGTACACAGACAAAATTTTATTTGTGACGCCCTTTCCTGTGTGTAGATAGAAGGGTAATGGTGCATAGTTTTATTTCTGGGTGCAATTTGTATGTGTATGTGCTTA
>NC_051418.1:24166368-24166689 GCF_015228065.2 Penaeus monodon
AGAAAATTCTTGGACTTTTGGGGGTCAGTGTCAGCAAAATGTGATCGGTAACGACAGGAAAAAATAAAATTTGTAAATTGGAAATGAATGACTTTGAAATTTTCGTCTTTTGAGGAAAACCAGAATTATAAGTCATGTAAATTTTTACATGCGACCATTACTTGGGTGAAATTGTTAGAGCGATGATGGAAACGATAATGAAAATTATATTCTTAACACAGAGTAATTACCGATATTGTTCTGATAGTAATGATGTCATCAACAGTGTAAACAATAATAACAACGGTGTAATGCCTGATGGACTCACTAATGATTCTTCAA
>NC_051418.1:24167506-24168181 GCF_015228065.2 Penaeus monodon
CAGAATACCAATATTAGAAATGAAAAATACAATGCAACAAACAACAGCATTAAAGAAAACAAGAAATGAAACGAAGAAAACAAAGAAATGGAAATAATGAAACTGAACCGATACACAAACAAAATTTAGAACAAGGGAAGAAGCAAAACAGCTGGGACAGAAATTCATCTCAGAACTGCATCTGACACCTGCCACCCCGAGACGCCGACTCCCCCGGTGCCACTTGACACACTTTCCACGTAGCAGCAGAAGGCACAGTTTCGCCGCTGTCTTTACCTTGGCATTTACCTGGCGAGGGACGACGGGGTAGGGCGGGGAAGGGGGTGTAGGGCGGGGAAGGGGGAGAGGGAGTTGGGTGGGATGGCAGGGTGGGGAGGAAGAGGGAGGAGGGATGGTGGGGGGGAGGATGAGGGGGGGAGTGGGGGATGGCGGTGAGGGGGGAGAGGAAGACGGCGAAGGAGTGGGGATGGGGAAAAAATAGGAGGATTTAGGAAGGGGAGTGGGGGGAGGGTAGTTTAGGGGGAAAGTGGCGAGGAAGGGAGTGGAGGAGGGGTCGAGGGTGGGGAGGGAAGAGACAGTAGGGGAAGGGGAGTGGGTAGGCTCGGGAGGAGACAGAGGAGACCATGATTAAGTGGTAAAACAGGTGGTAAGTGTGGTATTGACGCCTCGTGGCAA
>NC_051418.1:24168210-24168833 GCF_015228065.2 Penaeus monodon
CGTTGCGAACTAAGTGTGGGAAACAGGGGGATGGTGAGTATGGTGTTGATGCACTGTTGGCAGAGGTAATGGTGATTGATGGTGGAAATTTTTCGTTTTTTATTTTCGGGGGGAGGAAGGGGGGAGTTTTGACAGGAAATTTAAAATCTATGGAGGGGGTCCTAAAAGGGGGTTTCTAAGCCTGGATGAAGGGCAAAATTTAAACGCCTAGTTTTATTAAGATTTTTGATGGATAGGTGTGGGTGATGATGGAATTTTTGATGAAAAAAAAGATAGAGGGGCTTCATTACATCCTAAAAAAAATATATATTTTTGAAAATATGAGACAGCCAGCTTTGTCACTCACATTTTGTCAAAACTTCAACATGTTTGGTTTATACATAGTAAAAAAAAAAATGGGTAACGTTCATTAAATTTTTCCTGTTGCGACATTTTTTTTTGTAGTAGTATGGAGGGTAGTATATCCCAAGTGAATAATTTAGCTATATTTTGTTTTTTTTAATGAAGTTTAAAAATTAGTTGCATGAAATGTCTTTTTTTTTAAATAAAAAGGGAATAAAATCCGTCCACCCCCCGGAAAATTGTTTATTTCCCGTTTCATTTTTCATCATAAAACCCAGGGT
>NC_051418.1:24168981-24169660 GCF_015228065.2 Penaeus monodon
CCCGCCGAAATTTGCCCCTTTCGTCCCCCTTCCGCCCCGCCGCCCAAACTAAAAAAACCCCGGGTGAAGAATTTCCATCAAACCCCTGCCGGCGACGGACTCCAAGGCAATTTTAGCCTCATAAAACCGCCGGGGGGAAACCCGAGCCACCCTCCTCCTTAAGTTTGGTTCCCCCGTTAAAGCCTTTTGAAATTTCCGTTCCGAATGCCCCAGGGGGTATTGTGCACCCCTCCCTGTGTGCCTGTTTTGGGTGTTGATTTGGGGGAAGACTGGCGGAAGACGGGGAAAAAAACCCAGACGAAATTTGGGGTTCTACGCGTAATAAAGGGTTTTTGGGGGTTTCTTGGGGTTTTGTGGGAAAAAAGGGAAAAAAAAATTTGGGGGAAAGAGGGGAACGTAATAGTGACAGACAAAAAAAACCCCGACGGGCAGAAAAGACAAAAATTTGGGGACAGTCTTTGGAAATGCGACAAAAAAACACTATGACCTCTATTTGTCCTTAAACGGGACGGGGAGGGCAATAACAGGGGGGTTGCTAAAATGTCTATCAGCCCCGGGTTTTAAAATGGAAAATGAAATTCGGTTAGTGTTATAAACAAATTTTGGTTAGGGAACGTTAATATTCTTTTTTTTATTTCAAATGCTTTAGTACCCTTTGAAAAAGTACTACAATTAGGGG
>NC_051418.1:24169992-24170323 GCF_015228065.2 Penaeus monodon
CCAAAAAGCATCCCAAAAGGAAAAGGTTTTTCAGAAAAAATTTATAGGTAAGTGAAAAGAAAAAAATATGGTTTTCGTGAATTTTTTTTTTTTTTAAGATATCTATTTTTTTCATTAAAACGAACATCTGGGAATCAGCCTTAAAAAAAAAAGAATCGAATACAGTTTTCAACTGTTTTTTTTGTTTCCAACCCCAAAGCAATTAGGTTTAACCCTGTTGGGGAAAAAAAAAAAGGGAAAAATTTGACAGATTCCCAAATTTTTTTTGTTGTGGGGGGGTTTTTGCTTTACTTCATTTACTCAGTTCTTACTTCTCCTCCTCCTTGTATGC
>NC_051418.1:24170576-24170699 GCF_015228065.2 Penaeus monodon
CTACCTCCTTTTCTCCTGTAGGTTCAATACTATTTTTTCTCAAAAAAAGACTTAGTGAGTACAAAAAAATATCTCTTTTTTGTTGCTGTGCTAAAAAAGGGGATGAACCATAAAAGCGCGCAC
>NC_051418.1:24171479-24171835 GCF_015228065.2 Penaeus monodon
ACAATACCATTCTCATGTCACTTTAACTTCTTGACAAATGAGGATTCCTTCACGTCTCTGCTAGCATGTGAACAGTACATGTGAACATAAAAAAAAATAATTTATATGATCTTAGTACTTTCCCTTTAGAGCTCGTTACCCTTGAAAACGGCATTGGTCATTAAAAAACATCTTTGAATCAGCGAGATCATTTTCATGGGTTTATATTTATTGCAGAATAGATCTTTTAGAGAGCAGTTATATGCGGAAACCATAGTATTATTACAGACAACTTTTTTTCATAATTAACAACTTTCATCGAACCATTCTTCTAGGGTTCCTCCCGGTTTCCCTTCAACCACAGTAATATGTATCCC
>NC_051418.1:24172201-24172809 GCF_015228065.2 Penaeus monodon
GGTTTTCCTGAATCCCCTCCCCAATTTCTTTACCTCCTCTCCTCCCTTCCCCCTCTTCCCCGCCTCCCCTCTTCCTCCCTTAACCTCCCACTGTGGGGGGGGGGGGACCTCGACCTTCGCAGCTTCTACTTTCGATTTCTAACGCCCTTATACGAAATTGCTTTGTCTTCGTAACGCCCACTTATACCGAATGATATTTGTTTTGTCCCGAGTACTGTGACAGGAGTGATAGACAGATAGATGGGTTTAGTGGTAGTTTGATAGACTGAGTGGTTTATAGATTGATTGACTAATTGATTCATTGATGGGCCGATAGACAACTAGATAGATATATACATATACGCATGTCTACATATGCTCTGAGTGCATCATTTTGCTAAAGTGGAAAGAGCGATGTGACCTAACTGGAGCTTCAAATACCATAATGAATTAATGACAATCTACCTTAATCGCAACGCATAGCACAGACAAAAACTGTCCATAAGGTGACGGCTCACCCTCCCGCAATTTGCAATTCAATTCACTCATCACCAATTAAAGAATCCCGCCATTAGCGATAGGAGAGGACACGTGATTAATAAGTTCCCCCGTTTGCATTAAAAATAAAA
>NC_051418.1:24176862-24177219 GCF_015228065.2 Penaeus monodon
CATGTGTGTGTCACATGAAAATGCTATCATTTCAGGTTAAAAATTAAAGAAGTTCAAAGTGCAAGATTCTTAAAAGACAAGGTAACATATCGGGTAAGATAAGGTATGAGCGGATAAAAAAAGAAAGATAGTCCATTACATTAAACAGATTGCAGAAAACATAGAGCCAGATATACATTCGCTGTGTAATAATGCGTCTCTAGAACTTGAGAGTGAGACCAAAATAAACGAGTAAATAATTCCTAACACCCAAAGCATCTAATATTTTTTTTTTATAAACACTGAATGCTTTTGTAAATGGTGTTTTAAAAATTACACATACAAACATGACCCTGAACAGACCATCATATGCACCAT
>NC_051418.1:24177302-24177631 GCF_015228065.2 Penaeus monodon
GTACATGCACCCATAAACACCCACACATGCACGCACGTGCGCGCTAGATGGCCTTGCACAGGTACGCAACATTCATTTTTTTCCCTCTAGACCCCGTTAAGTGGATGTTCAAAAGGGCGTTGTGAAGAAGGGAAGAATATATATATTAAAAAAGGCTAAACGTGGAATTGAAAGATTATGAAAGAAAACGGAGGAAGATCGAAGTGCGTATAGATGAAGAGGTTTTAGATGACATTTATCGAAAAAATTATAAAGAAATTCGTGATATTTAACCTTTCATTAGATACACACCAGATACAAATGTATAAAGGCATACTAGGATACCCTTG
>NC_051418.1:24178951-24179074 GCF_015228065.2 Penaeus monodon
CATATTTGGCTGAATTAATTGATTTGTGAATGAACTGATGTAGTGAGATTTTTCAAGCTACTGCCTCTGCTTTATGTCGTATATAGAACAACTATTGTAACAACGGATGATTCTTTTCGAATT
>NC_051418.1:24179105-24179303 GCF_015228065.2 Penaeus monodon
CAGTACTGAATTCGAACGAAGAAAAGCGAAGAAGAAGCATTTTCGAAAACGGCCTGTAGATGGCGCGGAGGTTGGGGTTCGGGGAGTCATGGTAGGATGGGGGTGGGGGGGAATCTCTCGCCAGCGATGTGATGTTGATTCTCTTATACAAATAACACACATGCATGTAGAAGAAATTACGTCATTAGAGTAAAAGTC
>NC_051418.1:24179565-24179669 GCF_015228065.2 Penaeus monodon
ATAGACGTACATATAATGCATAAATTACCTTATATAAAATATGTGTACATATACACACATGTACGCAAATAAGAATCCTTGAAATGCACTGCTGTTCTAATACT
>NC_051418.1:24179949-24180220 GCF_015228065.2 Penaeus monodon
ATAGGTAAGTGTAGACATAAACAGACAAACAGAGGAAAGGATACTGAGAAGGAGGAGGAGACTACTTAAGGAGGAAGTGGCAGAGCCTACACAGATCTAGATGCATCGCCGAGACGTATGCAACCTCCTCTCTTTACGACCGAGCGTGCACCTGACTCTGTTAAGGCGCTTTCACATCAAGGTGGCTCGTCGCATGTGACATGCCACGTGGCACACCATTTGAAAACGAACATACGGAAACATGAAACTTTTCACACAGAAGTGGCATTTG
>NC_051418.1:24180413-24180887 GCF_015228065.2 Penaeus monodon
GTTTACGCAGTTTGGCAGGAAATCATTTAATTTGTGTGTCCTCCTGTGCACGCCTATGGCTCTTCTAGAAAATGAACCAATCAACATATTTGTACAAATGTTTGTATGAAATAACATCACCTCAGTACAATGACAAGATTCCATGGTAGAATTATCAAAGTATTTTGAAGAAAAAAAATCCTTAAAAGTATATTCAGGGTATTGGAACAAGTTTGCTATATATTCTAGCCTAAAGTCCTCCACTTTATTAATCCAAGTGACAGATAGATAACTGTCACACGATTAGGACTTAGGACTGACGACAACAATACCATCGTCATCATCCGATGATACCATCTTTTAAACCGAGTGACACGCGCCGTGTGTAAGCCTGGCCTGAAATCATTGTGCCACGTGTCGCTTGCCACCTACACCTGCCACTTACGACGTGCCACCTTGGTGTGAAAGCGAACTTATGGGGGAGACCTCCTTACT
>NC_051418.1:24181126-24181215 GCF_015228065.2 Penaeus monodon
AACCGAATGTGCTGGAGTGGCGAGAGACAAATGCGTTCCGCTTCCCCGGCGTGATATGCTTGACACAGCAATGCCCCGTGACCCGTGAA
>NC_051418.1:24181494-24181703 GCF_015228065.2 Penaeus monodon
CCGACCTTTTTTAATGGGCGATTTTGCCCTCAACTTGACTTAGACCAAGGATGTGACCTTATACTGCTGCAGACCCTCATTAAACGAAGTCTTTAGGCGTCCCTCTGCGACCACTTGTCTGCTGTCCACTCCAGTGTGAATGGCAGTCGGGAAAACTGACAACCGGAAAAGCATCGGTGGTGTCAAAGCCGATTTTTTTCTCTTGGGAA
>NC_051418.1:24182163-24182877 GCF_015228065.2 Penaeus monodon
TTGGAAAACTTCCTGTGTTGCCCGGTCAATTAACATGCATGGATTTTTTGGTACACTGCATGCACTGTTGATCTATGGGGCAAAGATAGTGTGTCTAAAGTGTTGTCTTCCTGTTCTTCAAATCAAACCATTTTTGCGAGCAGCCAGATATTTGTTTCATAGCATACCATGTTTCGTGGGCATTGGTTTCTCCTGCATGATGACCAGCAAGTATCTGAGTTCCTCTTGGATATCATCTTCCGTTACCTTCAAAATACGTTCATCCCTGGATCCTTCAGAGCTTATGGTGTATCCAAATCTTTACACGATCTAGGAGCCATTATATCAGTTGCCTCTTCTCTGAGTGTTGTTTTTTTTCCCACGATTTTGCGTGACGTCTTGTCGGTTAGATTGAGTGATGCGGAGTGTCGTATGTCAAGCTCCTCTCGTGGATGGTTGATTTTTTCAAAGAGGAGCACGGTGTCATTATCTAACGTTCTCATTATTGGTGATCTTCCTCGGTTCATTTCTTTTCTGCGTCTTCTCCGGATAAGCCGTGACTCTATGGCCTGAGCTTCCTTAAAGAGGAGTATACATTGTTTACATTTTTTCTACGTTCTTTATACAAAACCTTTGATGTTCTCCTTTTTTGTCGATTTTGGACATTTCTCTGACAGGTGCAGTTATATATAATAATAATTTCATCATCCTTTGTAGCATACCCTATGCAGCTTC
>NC_051418.1:24183153-24183771 GCF_015228065.2 Penaeus monodon
GCGACGATGATGATGCTAACACAACTTCGCCCGATTTCTTGATGTAGAAGCTTCGGGGATCGAAGACAAGCGCGCCATCTTGTCTTCCCACCATAATTGTGGGTGATAGAAAACGTTCATTTTTAAAGCAAGCGTCGATCTTTTAAAGTTTGAAAGAGAACAGAAGAAGGAAGCAGAGGAAGCAGTGAGATACAAAAGAAGGGAAGTAATTGCGAAAAAAAACTCCATATCAGTTTTGAAGAACGTTAAGTTTTGTTTATCATTTAAAAATCAATGAATTCGCGAAAAAGAAAACGCACTTCTAATGTATGGATTTATTATATGGAGCAGCAACAGGGGGAAGAGGACACGTGAGAAGTAACAGAAAAGGGATTCAGAAACCTCTTTATAAAACGTATGGCTTTGGGTGAAAATACGTAAAATATAGCAAAGGGGAATTTCAACCTTTCTATCTTTCAAGACCATTTTAAACGCTTGACTTGCCTTTGGAACAGATTAATAAACGTCTAGCATGGAAATTATATAAAGACATACAAAAATACGGTGCATTACCTCTTCAGCTAGCTACTGTAAGCAAAAATTTGAGTAATTTGTGCTAAAACTAATGTCCTTCTCATA
>NC_051418.1:24184567-24185148 GCF_015228065.2 Penaeus monodon
ATCTTCGAAGATAATGAGATAAGCTTTTTTTTCAAACGATTTTGACCATGATGCTGCTAGATTTACATAAATACCTATCACTAATAAGAATCTGTGTAGACTTCTGAACCGCAGTGTAAAAATTCGGTTATGAATTTGAGAATGAAAGATGATCACGTAAATTTTACCTAAATATCTGCATGGTTCTTTATGTTGTTTTAGTACAACTGTCGCTATTTTATATTCAAGTGCGAGAAGTAATTACGTAGTTTTATATCTTTATATCACCAATAACAGTTCTGTAGCCAGAGTGGAAAGCATGATATTAAGCGGAAAAAGATCTCGATTTTACGAAATAGTCTATAAAAAACGAAACGTGTCGCTAATTTTCATCTGTAGCAAGACCCATAATAGTTTAGCAAATTGAATAGCGAATGTTAACCGGATTAGGCAGGCTAGCAAGAGCGGTGACGGTCTCAGTTTACATTTACAACGACATCCATATTCATGTTTATAACGATATCTATTTTTTTATAATATTCATGTCCGTACCTACTGATCAACTAAAGCTAATCTCTCGTTCTCGACCTCTTTCTTGCTGT
>NC_051418.1:24185192-24185588 GCF_015228065.2 Penaeus monodon
TCTCTGAAAGGACTCTGAGTACTATGTTTTGCATTTCATGGATTTTAGTCCATATAAGTAATTGCATGTATGGGGAAGAGGAGGGGGTACTGTATAATAGTACATACATTTGCAAGGACGTACGTATTCGCTTTCCTCTTTCATATCTAAATATAATTTTATCAAGGCTTTATTATCTAAACATAATTTTATCAAGTCATTATTTACCTAAATATAATTTTATCAAGTCATTATTTACCTAAATATAATTTTATCAAGTCATTATTTATATAAACATAATTTTATCAAGTCATTATTTACCTAAATATAATTTTATCAAGTCATTATTTACCTAAATATAATTTTATGAAGTTATTATTTACCTAAATATAACGCTATCAAAAACGAGTAGCATGC
>NC_051418.1:24185990-24186697 GCF_015228065.2 Penaeus monodon
TCTTTCACACCAAAGGATGTGCAACCGATTACAGACTAGCCATCCTGATTGTATACGAATAGCTTCGACACAATAATTTTCATGTAAACAAAGTTCGATTTATATATTTAACCTGCATTGTAGCTGTAAGTAGCGAAAACTCCCTTTAATTATTTTAACAAATGGTATAAATGAACGTTCACTCTTTGGATCAAGGAACAAATGAATTAATATATCTACAATATACCAGTGTATAAAACTTTTATAGCAATGGCCCACATCCTATATATCCGCTCACTAAACCTAAACCTCCATCGCACTTCTTTTCTAAATTAATGTGACATTTTAATTAATGTGATTCATTTTCGATTTTCTCTTCCTAATGCCACTGATTTACAAAGAATACTATATACACGGCGGGTTGTGATTTCTTACGCATTTCAATACACTCGATGTTACTGACAACAATTATAAAAAAAAGCCCCCCCCCCTGTCTCCCTGGTGGTTGGGAGACAGGGGGAGGGATGTTTACTATATCCGTCAGTAGGGTTGAGAATAGACACACGAAGTCTTTTGTTTAACGTTTTTCATTTTGCAGTTACAACACTCTCTTTCATAGTTGTGCAAGAGACTTGATCATTCCCCAGGTTTTCTATGCTCACATGTACCGGGAGGCGAACAATAGCAATTTGATGATAGTTCATTCATGCATGTGACATCAACTATTC
>NC_051418.1:24187027-24187399 GCF_015228065.2 Penaeus monodon
AATGCCATGCATGCCCCGAAGTGCAAGTCATAAGCACTTTACACTTGACATTTGCGATTTTCAGTGTGCTTGATTTGTTCAGTCTGAACATGCACGTTTCCCGTGACTTCCTTGATGTTATTTCTCATCCAGTCCTAATTTGTATTACCCGTTTCTTTTCCACATTCTGTGTATCATAATTTCAAAAGACATTTGTTACACAGTACAGTCATCCCATCAGTTTACAAGTTGAATTCACCAGATTGCACCTATATGTTTATCTGTTTGCACTATCATGTCCCATAACACTGCATATGTATCACCACTAGTTACAGCGCGTTTAGTGCTCATGCTACATTAAATTTCGGATCTTCATCTTCACCCGCTTAATTT
>NC_051418.1:24187829-24187897 GCF_015228065.2 Penaeus monodon
CATAATAAGAGAATGAAATCTGGCTGTTTTCTTTTTCATTTTGTGTACACGTTATAGGTGTTGTGTTC
>NC_051418.1:24187981-24190443 GCF_015228065.2 Penaeus monodon
CTCTACTTGCCCGTACACGCAAGTAGGCTCTCACACTCGGGCACGTTCACTGCAATTATTTGGAAGTGAAAAGGGAAACGAGTGTATTATCTTAAATCTGATTTCCTCTTCATCACTTTATAGCTGATTTTTCTCTGCGGGGCTGGAATCTTTACCTAGGACATTATCAAAAATACCAAAAGGTAATGATAACGTTATATAAAAGCCCTTTGTGGAGTCAGTGTTCCTCGTTAGTGTTTCTATGCCTATTCTGCAACACCAGATTTGTTTACTTCGAGAATAGCCGTTGTAAACTATATCCAGCTGTTTACTGTTGATAATTTTCTGGTGTGTGATTTTGCTACATCAGTTGAACACTTTGTGTATTGGTTCCTATTGATTCATAAGAATACTATTGAGTGTGGAATATACACAGTGCTTATGTATCAAATGTTTTTGGCATGGTAAATTCTGTAGCGTTTTATTTATTGTTATTATTCAACTAATACTAGTAAACTAGATTTCTGGTATTTCATTTTTATGAATTACGACCTGTAATCGCGACAGGAGTTTTTTATACTATGAAAATACGGTCTGTGCGCTCCAGCGATTGCCGTATGCAGTATAGGTTCATGAAAATACACTTTTTTTCATACACTGTTTGGTATTGAAACGAAAACAGTTTTTATCCATATGCCATGCCAAAGTCTGTAGACTCAATGAATATACCCAATATGATTATACCTAAAATATCCTAAAATACGTCGTCAGACAGTTGGAAGCGCCGAGAGAGCACCACTGGAAGGGTAGGTTGAATTCCATTAATGGCATGGGCAGTGGTTAAGGTACTAGCTGTCTTAAATTTGGGTGTATGTTCGTTGGTTGTGAAGCTTTATATGTGCACCGAGAACTGTATCGCTGTTACGAAATATGTCGGTCCAGCATACTTAGAAGACACTAAAGGAACGTATAAATTGGGATTTGATGATCAGTGTAGTTGTTGTACCATTTGTCACTGCAACTATAGTGATCCAAAATTTATACGTTGTTTCGAAGTGTACATTTATTCTCTGTGGGGTTTGTTCAAGTATATACTACAGGTATTTCATAAGGGATGAGAAAGTGGAGGTCGAAGAGTGACTGCCCAGCACAATCTAATTTTAACTTTTGGAAGTGAGCGCAACATTTAATACCAAATCTTAAATGAAAAGCTGCACTGACCTGTTTTACTGATTTTTTTACATATTTTTGTTAGATAAAGTGTTCTAATATGTCTAAATTGCTAGAGTTAATGTTTGTGAAAATGTTTAGATGAAAATATTCAAAATCTTTGATTTTTACATAGTTTAGTATATAGATTAGTGGCTTGCAATTGCTTTTTTCCTGAATCCACAGTTCTGATTTTTTCCCTTGACAGACTAAAATTGTGACATTTATATGTACATTTTCCTTAAGGAAAAACAGGCCCAAAATTATTCCAAATATTATTTCCTAATTCTAAAGGATGCCTTGAAGAACATGAGAATTCATTGACGTCATGGTAATGTTTACAGAAAGCTGTGTTTTTCCTTGTGCATGATTTCCTCAAAAACGTTATTGTTACCACTGTTTTAATTGTTTAATCACTACTGTTCTCGAACATGACTTCAGACCTCCTATTTGTTTTCTTATTCCTATGGCTCAGCTAGACCTATTCCTGTCAATGAGACCTATTAGTGTTTGCAAGGAATCTGAAGAGAAGACCACAGAGGACATAATGTCATATTTTATATATAGATTATTTCTTCAAGTCGGTGTGAGTGCCTTTTGTATTCTTGAAATGAATATTGAGTAGTTTATTAGATCAGCTAGTTTCAATTCAATTCATTACGTATTATTAGCATCATAGTATCTGGTAGTTAAAGTGCAAGAATTTTATGCAACTATCCCAAATACTGTGGAATCAAAACAATCATTAAACCTTCTAAAATTATCTCAGGCTGGTTCATGTACTCTAAAGTAACCCAGCCTAATCTAAATTGTTAGATATGAGAATATTTACATCAATACCTATGTATTTTTAGTTTCTCAGAATTGCAGAGAACTAATTCATATACAGAAATGCTTAACTATTTAAAAGAAAAAGGAAAATAAATAATAATCACATATAAACAAATGAGTAAATTGATTTATATTTTCATAGATACCTTAAACCATAATATTTTTGTCCTAAAATATATTTAGCATTTTGTAAATCTAAAAGTTTCAATTCAATGAAAGTCAAAACACCTCAAACAGTAATTACCACATTAAGAATACAGGGTCATATACAATTATTTTTTATCGGTTTTACAATTTTCAACGGATTCAACTTTGTCGATATGTTTGCTTATGCGTAAGCAACGTTTTCTCTGTTAGCAGTCAGTGTATGACGAAAATATATAAAATTGGTTGTTTCTTATAATTTCTAGTCTAAACTCTTCTTTATCCCAAAGCCTTTGGGA
>NC_051418.1:24190774-24191445 GCF_015228065.2 Penaeus monodon
TTCAGTTCATTGACAAGGAAAAAATTAAACTCCTGACAGTAGATGATGTATAAAAAGTTCAAAGGATCTTCAGAATAGTACAGCAAGGCAATTCTTCTATCATTTATCAGGATCAATGAAGGATATACTGTTACTTTTCTACATCAAAATTGCGACTTGACTGTATATAACATGGATTTTTGATGTCTCAAATTTAAGTTTGAAGTTTAAGGCAGGGTTTGTTGCATATTTACTAAGGGACTTTCCTTTGTACCATTTTAATACATCCATGCACAAGAATGAGTCTTTGCTATGAAGTAACCAGGATTTCAAATTATAAAGGTAAAATCATCTGAAAGTACATATTCATATCAAGATAAAATATGAACACAATAATTCTGCTCTTAGTGTACAGGAATTTATGGAAAACAACCAGTCACCATCTATGTCTAAACTCTATATACTCCTATCCTGTGATGTAATTAAAAATAATATAGCTTTCAAAAACATGAGAAGATAATATATCTTAAAAAGCAACATTAAAGACATTCTTGTTTCCATATTAAGCTTGCAACACTGGTCTGGCTTTCACACTTGACAATTGTTCATTGGCAGATGAGAAGCCTGTTCCTCCCTGTAATGAAAGTATGAAATTAAAATATTTTCAGCAAATAAAATATGAAGTACAGCCT
>NC_051418.1:24191489-24192469 GCF_015228065.2 Penaeus monodon
CTTGCTACTAACCCTCTGCAATACAATGATGTCCTTGTCTGTGAGTTTTGCTCCTGTAATTGGGTGTAGCATGTCTTTCTTCACCAATTTCTCAATACAATCCATTGTAACCACATGACCACTGCAAAACATCCACAACACATTTTATTAATTATCTTTAACTAGTTTTAGAATATCAGCTTGGAACAGAATGACATATCAAGATAAAAACTTATAAATAATAACTCTTAGTAAAAAGTAGTGCGAGACAATTGATAACACAAGCAATGAAAATTGAAATCATATCAACCACACAAACATTTTAATATATCTTAACAAGGATCAAACACAAATGAAAATAGAGACTTCCTGTGAACTCTCTCTACAGAAAAGACACATGTACAAAGCTACTTACGTCGGTCGAAGAACAGCACATGTGATGTTGTTCCTCAGGATGTCTCCCGTGACTGGGCACTTGTACCTGTCCCTTCGGCCATCAAGGAGACCTTTGTCTTCTGGATCGGCCAGAGTGAACTTGACATCAACAAGGTCCTTTACTTTTAAAGGCTTTCCACTTATGGGACAAAAGACTGTCTTGTCCTGAAAGGTGCAATATAAATTTAATTATTAGTAATTCAAAAATAAAACAATATTGTCTCTTAACTTGCTAATATAATCTACCTGAACTAACTCAATAACTCATAGCCTGCAGATGATGTGGGGTTCACATCGTGGCCGACTTGGCCACAGCTACAGGTATGTGTTAATCATATCATGGCCGACTTGGGTAAGTCTCTGGGCAACAGGTCATTCACATCATGTTGCAATGTTGCATGCATTACACTCTTTATGAGCAACCCACATGCCCTGGGGCATTGCCTGAGGGAGAACAGGATGTGTAATACTATGACTGGCTTTTGAATTTTAGTACATAATTAATTTATGTGAACCTCTAAGTAACTTTCACTCTTGTTTATGAGATAAGCCTCTTTGTGTCCGCC
>NC_051418.1:24192548-24192678 GCF_015228065.2 Penaeus monodon
TGGAAGAAACCTTGTATATCACTGCATACAATCTCTTATTTCATAAAAATGTGATTTGCAAAAATTTGTGATTTCTAATATTCTTTATCCTTCAATAAAACCACAAACAGAATGTAAAATACCTTGCTGT
>NC_051418.1:24192774-24193887 GCF_015228065.2 Penaeus monodon
AAGAATGATATAAAAAAAATATCTCATCACTTTGTTAGGTGAGTGCTACGCACCAGCTGCATCTGAAAAAAGGCCCTGGAGGCAAACTCATTTAGTCATGCATACTCATACTCCCCGGAGCAGAGTCCAAGTGAACCCCATTTTCTCCTGGAGGCAATGAGTTAACTCATCAAGTTATTTGATGTTAGATAATCATTGTTTTTTCCACAATTTTGTCTTTATTTTATCTTTTTATTTTGCATATCTGTTGAACCCATCAACCAAAATAACGACATATATGAAAAACACTCTTTTCTAAGTGTTATTCTTAGTAAAAATACAATTACCTAATCATAGGATTACTAGCCAAAAACCTCATTCATTTATTGTACTGTAGCACATCCACATATTTTTATGAACTTATTTTTATTAATGTAAGTCAAAGGTTACATGTTTATGGGCATGAGTAGACAATTGGCTAGTTAATGATGGGTACTTATGACTTCAAAATCTCTGAAGACACAAAAAAATTACCCTTTTAGATGTCTATATCTTTATTTTTATTTTTTCTAATCACCCATCGCCTGGAATTACTGGGGGGGGCAGTCACCCCACCTTGCATGCTTATGTTGTCACTGGGTCCCAAATGTAAAATCATGAGAAATATGATCATGTGTATCCTATTTTGCCTCTCTGGCTGCCTCCTTTCCTGGGTCACTTTTAATTCACTGTTGTATATTCGAGCATGTGACATCTTTACCTGTACAAATGTGTAAGGTGAAAGGTATATCACATTAGCAGATACACAAAAGGCATACCTATCTTATTCAAATAAAGATTAGTACTGTCCTATACATTTCCCATCTGCAAATAAGGAGTTGACACATAAAGCATGCTATTTATATACAACTGATGCAATCCTCCACACACTCTAGAAGTAGTCATTGTCAAGGAAAGAATGTAAACTGCAACATACTTACAGGTTTCTGCAATTTTGTTTCCTTGCTGGAAGGTGTCAGAGATGGGATCCAAAAGCTGGGCAGTTTCTTTTCTTTCCCGGCAGCCATGTTCGACACTGAAGCAGCCTTGTTAGCATCACTGGTACTGGAGCCTGAAAAATGGGGCACAGTTACT
>NC_051418.1:24194110-24194350 GCF_015228065.2 Penaeus monodon
TTACAATGCAAAGAGGGTTTACAACAGAATCCTTTAACCAACCCTGGGCAGCCTGGGAAGCAGACGCTACAGCTCCTTCTGTCTTCAAGAACTTCTCAATGCGGGATCGGTGTTCTGCCTCTCCTATCTCCTCGATCTCTGCCTGCAAAGTATCACTATTCAATGTCTGTTCTGATTATGCCAATTATGCAAATCAAAGATGACTCAAAAAAATATAAATATATATATTTCTAATGAAAG
>NC_051418.1:24194785-24195190 GCF_015228065.2 Penaeus monodon
GAATAAGAGGCAGATGGTAATGCATTTCGCAAACTGTATAAAAGAGACATCTCTTATGAAGGAGTAAAGGGTGACATGTAAGAGTGGAGGATGCAACCCGAGACTGGAGATTGTAAGATAGTGGGAGAGAAGAGTAAGGCTAAACAGCAGCAATTGATAGTTTGAAGAATGACTTTGGACATGAAAAAGAGGAAAAGAGTTAGAGCTGAAACAAATATCAGATGAGGGACGTTGAAGAAGGAAAACTGTTACATGAAATTCAGAGAGGAGGAAAAACAAATGCTGGGTGATGATGAAGACTGGATAACAGGGCAACTACTGGAGAAGTACAGAACGAGGGTACCTGGTAGATGATTTACTTCAACTGATGGCAGGAGAGTATGTATATATGCACTATGGCTTTGT
>NC_051418.1:24195384-24197738 GCF_015228065.2 Penaeus monodon
CTTGTAACAGAATCTTTTATCTAATTCAAGTTGTATAAATTCACAAAATGGTAGTAACATCATCTATGTTGTATGGCTTAAAGGTAGTACTTGAATTAGCGGAGTTTAAGATACTGTGATTTTCATGGGGAGTGCCCAGGATGGATCAGGAATGAGTATGATACGGGAGTGCCGAGGATGGATCAGGAATGAGTATGATACAGGAGGAACAAGTAGGATGATTTAGGGACATGAAGAGAGAGGCAAGAGTGAGATAGTCTGGCCATGTGCAAAGGAGTAATGTGGGGTATATCAGGAGAACAACCACCAGGCAGGAAAAGAGGAAAGCCTAAGAGGTGGTTTATGGATTTTCTGAGGGAGAACATGTTGTGTTACAGACTAGAGATGCAGAGGAGAGAGTGAGATAAAGACAGATGATTCACCAGATCCCTGACTGAGTAGCTGAAAAGAGAACTTAATTATGATATTGAGAAAATACAAAAATAAACATTTTCTGTAATACCTAAATAATCTGCTTACCTGCTCCTTCTTGCATTGCTTTTCATATTCCTTTATTTTACGGCTAATCTCATTCTTCTTACTAATAATATATTCCAGGATGGATTCCTTGTCAAACAAAATACCATCTGAAATGAAAATACTTAATCAACATATTTCAAAAGTAACAGTCTTTCACTTAAGCCCTCTTCTTTAGTAGTACATTATTGTAAAATAAATTTTTGAAGTTCCCCTAACACCAACACACCAGGTGCCATGCTTTCTTCACTTTATTCACTCCCTACAAACAAGTGTGCTCCTCCAACCATTCAACAATCTTATCCCCTAACCCATTTTTGTTTGTGTGAGTCTTTCATGCTGCCAACTGCACTGGAAGTACTAAAAAAACCACCACCTAGTTTAATTTGGCACATTTTTAGTTCAACCATATCCAAACATTCACAACCATAACCACACATCCACAGACAAGCCCTGGTCACAATACATATCACACCCTTGAAATCTGAAGAAATCTCTAACTTACCAGGTGTAACCACGGGATTACGGCAAGGATGAAGGGAGAGGCTGCAACAGTCAAAATCCTTCACTCCATCCTTTCCATATCGTAACTTCAGAGAGCCATACCCTGATGATTTTGCATCTTTCTTCTTCTCGTGATATGAGTAAACAGAACTTGCTGTGCAGTTTTTCGAGTGCCGGGTCATTCTGATCTAAGAAACTGGAAGACATATATCAACTTGATTCATCTACTCAAGATTCATTTATTGATTATCTTTTAAATATATATATTTTTAAATGTCATCTATTTTTATGAATAATAGATATTTTAAATTTATGATCATTTGAAGCTACACACTTCCATCCATAAGATATAATCTAGCTTTCAATAATTCAGGTAGGCACATAGTAAACATAGAATACAAAATGTATTTTTGTGAATTAAAGGCTATGACAATAGTGTAAGGACAATACACAGGCAAAATATCATAATCCGTTCCTTTCATAAAGCATAAAATATACAGACATAATGCACCAGATCATCCCTGTTTAGTCGTTTGGCCCTCTGGAAAAGGGTTTACAAACATGTTGGTAGTGCAAATATAAAAAAAGTAAACAGACTCTTCCATAATTCACAAATAACTTTGCAACTTACTCTACAACATGGTCTAGGCTATATTTTGCCATAACCATACAGGCTGCCTGAGATCCAAAGTTCTACATGACCAAATGTAATGGGCTTACGTAAGCAAGAGCAAATGTACACATAGAATAATTCTGACATTTCAGTATTTTGTGCCTTTTTCTTCTTTATAACCCTTAAATATGGTTTTCATATCCAGCCCACTGGTCACAAGCATCTATGGTTACTCTTTCCTGTCATAAAACATGAGTTTACTCTGGACTGATTTTACATAAATAACATACATGGTAAATGAGAAGAAGGACAGCAAGCTTGCTGTAACAGTAATTATGACTTGTACTATAGAAGAGGAAGCTAAAAGGAGAAAGAAAAGGATATCTGCAAGAAGGCAGGAGAAAAACTCTTTTCATGTTCTGCAATTGAATATTGTGCCATATGAAAATAAACAAGTGAACAAAATATATAGCTGTTGTTTTATTCATAATAATACTTATGGAAGTCATCAGCCTATGACATCACAAATAAAGAGTTATCTAAAAAAAAATGCTGAAAATGAAACCTTTGAAGTTTATCTGACCATGAAAAAACCTAGTTGCATACAGTATTTTACAAATTCTGCATACAGTATTTTACAACAATACTGGCATAGATAACTAGGTGATAAGGTACGCCAGGTCTTTGTGGAGTAAACAACAAAAATACACTGACTCAATTT
>NC_051418.1:24197916-24198788 GCF_015228065.2 Penaeus monodon
TACTTCAAACAAAACTAAATTAATAATGAAAAATTATACTACTATCACCCAAATAAATATTCATATACAACTGCCAGGAACCCTCCCATTATAACCTTCCATATATGAGGGTTATATGAAGGTTTCATGAAAGCTCACTTGAGCATTGACCAACAGCCACTATACCAGTGGTATACTGCTGTAGCTTTTGCATCTTCAGGCCTTCAGCAAAAGCCATCAATCCTAGACCATATATATTCAGGCAAGATAAAGTATGGAATGGTTCCTTTTGGTGGTCTACAAGCACCATCTTACAAATTAAATGTGATGAAGGCCTACTATTGGATGGTTTTGCTGGAATGCCAACAGGTGTAAAGACCACAACAATATGCAGCTAAGTCAAAGTAATAAGTGCCAACATCATTGATACAGTACAGCTGACTTCTGAGAAAAGTATACATCACCCATGGATACCAGAGTCATTATCAGTTATTAAAATTTGAAAAAACAATTATAATAACCTTTCATAGTCATTAAAGATACTGAAAAAAAATTTAAGGTTTATTTTGCAGAGCTATACAGAAGTCTGCACAGTCAGGTTATCATACATGCAACAAAGTTTCCAATCTAGTGGCTTTTTATAATCTTATAGTTATGAGAATAAGAGCTACATTTACTTGTTCATTATAAGTATGAGAAAACAACTGTGAAATAACAATCTACATAAAAAAGAATCAATATCTATCTGTGAAGGGACAAGAAAAATATGAATAAATTATTACATCAGTAAAAATTTTCTAGCACAGGTCCACATATTTCAAATTTGTATCAACTGAACAAATATCAATGTTTATTAACCAAATACAGTAGAAATAATCAGCTGAAATTATAAA
>NC_051418.1:24199340-24199968 GCF_015228065.2 Penaeus monodon
TATTGCAAGATTGAATGGCAGCGTAAAACAAAAAAATTACAATAACAAATAACCACTATATGAAAGTCCACTTGCTCTCAGAACTTGCACGATAACTTGAGCATCACGGAAGATCACCTCCTCCTCAGCTGGCATCATGTACTCAGATCAGTCCAGGTACAGAAGTAGAAATTTTGCATTCCAGGCAAAGAATTAGGCAGCAGCAGCCCCCCAAGAGGCGTGTTTTAGGGAGTACAACAATGGCACAAAAAATAATCTATCTCTGCCATTCGACTCTGACCCCTCATGCCCTCCCCACATATCGGGTCTTGTATCATAGCTACTGTTGCTTTGCAGTCACTAATCCCACTATGAATGTACAAAAGGGCTCCAGAGATATCTAATTCAGTTTTCAGATGCGGAATTGTTCCAGAAAATTAGCCTAAGCCAACCATCAGGTCCAATTTCCAAAACAACAGGTATATAAACTAAACAGTATTTTACTCTTATTTCTTCATTTAAGTTACTAGGTCTGTCTCTGTCGTATATAAAGGCTGTTTGGACATTGTGCTAGTGTAAAAGCTAAGCCAGATACTTACAAAATACAAAATATGAAGCGAAGAGGTGTTTTGCTTCGCCCTTCTTCTTC
>NC_051418.1:24202493-24202866 GCF_015228065.2 Penaeus monodon
TGCTGAAGTCAATTCATTAATTTTTATTTCTTTATTTAGATCCATGTTCTTTGTGAGATTTAATATTCTCTCTCTCTCTTCATCTGTCAGTATTTTCTTGGGGGTCTTATTTACTGTATTTTCGTATTCTTTTTTGAATAGTTTTAGTTTTTTCGGCATTTCCGATACTGGGAGGTTATTCTCTATTAATGGAAATTTTGTTATAATTGTTTTACCTGTTATTTTTTTGAAGAAATTCCATATTTTTTTTTGAGGAGTTTTGAAATCTAATGTGCTACAAAAATTTTCCCATGATTCTCTTTTCTCTCTTTCTATTATTTGTCTTGTTTTTATTACTAATATTTTATAATCTGTTTGATTTTCTTTGTTCGGT
>NC_051418.1:24203002-24203085 GCF_015228065.2 Penaeus monodon
AAAGATCTATGATTTCATTTAGGGACTTTACATTTTCTATATCTATGTCTGTCAATTTCCTCTGAAATTTATCTTAATCTTTA
>NC_051418.1:24203577-24203678 GCF_015228065.2 Penaeus monodon
CTATCTTTCCTGATTACTTGGTAATTTTGCAAGTTAAATTTATCTTTACATTTTAGCCATGTTTCGCAAATTCCTATTATATCCGGTTGTTCTTTGTTTAA
>NC_051418.1:24203928-24204000 GCF_015228065.2 Penaeus monodon
CATTTCTTTAATTGGGGTTGGCAAAGTCCATGCTACAGGAGAATCATTTTGGAATGAGGGTTTAGTGGGTGA
>NC_051418.1:24204102-24204348 GCF_015228065.2 Penaeus monodon
GGTCTTTGTTCTTTTGGGAGTTCTTTGTTCCAGAGTTAGACTCTGAGATTGGTTTAATGTTTGCACATTTGTTATTGGTGTAGTCTGTTCTTTTGTTTGTGAGTTTGTTTTCTTTGTAACTTGTTGTTTGTTTATATTATTTGCTGTGGTCTGTTTAATTACTGGTGTAGATGGAATGGTTTCATTTACATTTTCCATTTGTATTGGTTTTAGTTCTTGGAACTGTCTTTTTATTTCTAAGTTGTT
>NC_051418.1:24205029-24205228 GCF_015228065.2 Penaeus monodon
CATTGTTTTTGATTCACCAGCTAAGCTTATAATGATAACATTAGGGTTATCCTGCCTGTTTACTGTTGGGTCTTCGGATGTGGTCGGTTGAGCTTCCGTGCTGTTCCTGCCGGTTTCGTGTTTTCTTGGATGCTTGGGATTTGGGTCTTGCTCGCTGTCACTGTTTTCTCTCGGTCTTCTGTTGGAATGGAAATCATAA
>NC_051418.1:24205305-24205454 GCF_015228065.2 Penaeus monodon
TGCACTCAAAATTCAAAGTTATTTGGATGTTCACTCGGTGAAGGTTCGAACGGTTCTCTTGCTTCGCCCGAGTTTGTTTACTTGTGAGTTTGTTTGTGTTCTTGGCATTCGAGTTTCACCGATGCGGGAAATTCACCATTCGATTCGCC
>NC_051418.1:24209825-24211434 GCF_015228065.2 Penaeus monodon
TGCTCTCTATGAGGCTGGAGGAGATAGGCACTTGGCATAGACCCATGGTACATAGAATTTCATGATAAAGCAAATGACAGTGAAAGCAAAATACAACAAAAAACAACGGGGAAGAGGATGTGAAGTCAAGGGGTCAAGAGATGGGAGGTTAAATCCGCCGGGTCAGCAGTTTGCCGGAAAAGCCTCGCTCAGCCTCCCAAGGTGACCTTAACCGCAGTTCAAAAACTACATTTTACACCAGGAAGTGAAGGCAATTCTTAGATTGAACTATTCCAAACATTATGGAAAAAAATATGTCAGAATTGCGAGGAAAGATGTCGCAATTGTGAAAATATTTCGTAACATTTCTAAAATTAGTCTTTTAAAAGTGTAAAAGGAAAGGTTGATGAGTTAAAGGTACGTTATTTTATAAATTTACAACAGCACTCCAGTTGGTCCAGAAATAACTATTTTAGAACTAATATTGTCCTTGATATAAAAATGAGAAATACGACTGTGATGAATTATCATAAGCCAGTTTCTTGGGAGGGCTAATTAGGGTTGAACAAGAGAGCAATAAATGGTTACAAATTAACCAAAAAGTAGCTTAATGGCAGACAGGCACCTGTGAAAAATAAGTGGATCCTGTGAGCGAACAAATATGTACTGAAATATATGTAATAAGAGATTTGAAAAGGCACAGGAAACGTAAATGATAAAAAAAAATAACTGAAGAAAGAAGGCTTGCTACAAGAACATAAATTTCAGTGTTCAAGTGAAATTAAAAGCTCAGAAATGGAATTTTGTGGAATGAGAGAAATGAAAATCAAAGAGGAAAAGTTACTTCAGGTAACATATATACATATATACACCCCAATAAGAATGCGGGAAAATAGAGAAAACGAGAAAGCTTAGCAACGAATTTCAAAAGGTAATGGAAGACTAAGAAAGAACAAGTAAAGCAAAGGAATTAGACAGTTAAGAGACACAACAAAGACAAGAAACTCAAGTTGTCAGTTATGCCAAACGCAGCAGAAAGCATAGCAAACAAGCAATGAAGAGCCAGAACATAAGGTGAAAGGGGAAGCATTTACAGCAACTGGAGTGTTTATGAACGATGCTGAAGAAAAAGGAAGAGAGCAAGCTTGAAAGAAAGAATCAAATAACATGAAAGTAATCAAAGATACTGTAGCTAGTTATCAAAAAGGTGAATCAAGGAAAGTAGAAAGCGCTTTCAGAGACGGCAAATACCTGGAGGAGGCTTTGGGACCAAGGGCAGTTAGACTTAAGCTACAAAATCGATAACAAAATTGGAAAGTAACAGGGAAAAAAAATGAAGCCCAAGGAAATTGAGAGGCTGAACGCACACAGCTAGCTCCTGGTCCAAACTAAGAAGACAAAAATCAAAATAGTTTGGTAAATAACCTAATAGAAAACGGGGAAGTGATGAAGCAAAGCAATGTCACATCAGCAGCAACAAACATGGCATTAAAAGCGAGTGAGAAACCTTCCACCACAGCAAGTGGAAGGGAAGTGACGGTGTGCTGATCCACGATAGGACTTGAATAAGCAATAGTATGAACAGTGCAATAACATATCCGATTGTTTTCATACTACCAATTACTCGGGT
>NC_051418.1:24215838-24216145 GCF_015228065.2 Penaeus monodon
TAAAAAGGAAATTATTATCAGATATTATTAAAGCTGCTATAAATATAACAAGACAACATAAAAGCCTACTTTAAGCTTCTTCGTGAAATAAATCAATGCCATGTATTATCATGAACGTTTGTGATATATTGCAGCACACCCACAGAGTGAGAGGAAATCGTGGTTATTATTTTTCCTAACGATGATTTTCTCTGAATGTAGACTAATCATTTACGTAGAAGTACCACAGGTAAAAGTATGTGTTTTAAACTGAATTAAAATAATAGGATATAAAAATACTGTTATCTCATTTCGCGCAGTTATCACG
>NC_051418.1:24218941-24219010 GCF_015228065.2 Penaeus monodon
GGGGGAGGTGTATAAGTGAATACTTATGTGCGTTGGAGTGTATGTGTGTGTATGTAAGTGCTGATACGG
>NC_051418.1:24219843-24220026 GCF_015228065.2 Penaeus monodon
CGGTTCGCATATGCAGGCATATGCGGGTGTGTGCCTATTTGCCTGTATATTTATGTTTTTGTCTGCATATGATTTTACACGTATGCTTATCTGACATACTAGTTGTTTACTGAATCCCTTTCAAAGGCATAAGACTATCTTCAAGAGATAAAGACCGGAGTTTTTGTGTTATCTGTTATGTGT
>NC_051418.1:24220651-24220802 GCF_015228065.2 Penaeus monodon
TTTTGTCTTCCTCTGCCCGGCGTTTCGATGTGTATGCGATGTTCCAGTTCACAAACGGAATCTATAATTCTCTTGTAAACTTGCAGACGATATTGTGTTTTCAGCCGATTCCTGCTATTCACTACTAATGTGTTTTTTTTGTTGATGTCCC
>NC_051418.1:24221062-24221166 GCF_015228065.2 Penaeus monodon
ATGAGTTTCATACCAAATAACTAGGATACTGAGAACTTACCCAGTACCACAAGCAACATCAAGAACATTCTTGCAATTGTTCTTTCTAAGCATGCTCACAATGA
>NC_051418.1:24221239-24221863 GCF_015228065.2 Penaeus monodon
AAACAACACCCACACATCATATAAACATGGGGAATAGTAAAAAAACAAGGGAAAATAATTTTTCATACTAAGAAAACTGGTCCTTGAGAATTTTACCCAGAAACCACAAGCAACACCCCAAAGGAACTTTTCCTTGAAATTGTTCTTTCTAAGCAGGGTCACCAGAAGTCTCTGTAAAAAGGGCAGTCCCTTGTTCTTGTCTCCCCAAAATACAGTTCCCATAGTTGGCCCGCGTGCCCTCTGCATACTGATTTTTTTTAAGCCTACAGCGGGGTACCTAAGGTACGGGGTTCGGTAAAAACCCCGTTATCAGTCATGGGGATTTTGTGGGTTTTGTATTTTCTTTAAACCTGTAAAAAAGAAGAAGAAAAATTTTTATCTATTTAAAAAATAAAAATTTTACAACACTTTAACCCGTAGAGAAATAAAGCCATTCCCTAATAGGTCTGAAAGTCCCTTTTTGACTACTGGCCCAAAAGGGTAAATTTTAAAAAAAAATAAAATTTTTTTTAAAAATTATAAAGGAAAACTATCCCGCCCCCTTTTTAGGGCGATTTTTGCCCATTCACTACTAATTGGGGTTTTTTTTTGGGTTTTTGATGTCCCTGTGTGTTTTTGGGGAAA
>NC_051418.1:24222279-24222472 GCF_015228065.2 Penaeus monodon
GGGGAAAAAAACCAAAATATATGGACTTGTAAAGGGTAACTGTCGACGGCTTTTACTCCTGGAAAATATAATATGGGGCGAAGAGGGGCCCCGTAAACGATGAAATCGGGGCCTTTTTTTTCGCGTTAACAAGGTTTCCCCGAAGGAGGGTTTCCCGGGGGAAAAAAAAGGGGCCTTCTCCAAGTTTTCGCTT
>NC_051418.1:24222658-24223398 GCF_015228065.2 Penaeus monodon
ATTCTTCAAGTACGAGCATTTTTATAATCCTTACAATGCAATCAGCTTGTATATGGCGCCACTGCTGTGTCCAGAACTGTACCTGAACATAAATTTTTTGTGTTTGTTCGTACGGGTACGCTGTTTGTCTCTTTATAAGACGTATGGATCAACATGAGATGGAAACTTGTCTAAAACCCTTGTTTTATTATGTTAGGGTCAGGATATTTAGCAGGGGTGGTGTAAAAAGAAAAATGGGTTTATTATCTTTAAATTTTTTCATTCAAGGGTGAAAAAATTTTAAAAATGATGTGGCACGAAAAACCCAAGAGAGAAAATAAAAACAAAAAAGTTTTAAAATGCGTTTTTTTTTTAAAATTCATTTTTTTTTAAAAGTTTTTTCTCCCACTCCCCTGGAAATGTCCTGATAACAAGATGGAAAAAATTGGCACATTTAAACCCCTTTTTTTAAAAAAAGCTGGAAACATTTCACCCCAACAGGAATTCAAATCTAAAAAAAGTGGATTTTTCCCTTATCATGCAATATCCCCGTGGGCATTTTAGAATTTTTTGTAAAAAATCGTGATTTTAAAGGGGTACAAACTTTGTCAAACCCTGGATTTATTTTTCCTTTAACGGGGTCATCTTTCCCAAAATAAAAATGATGCCCAAATTCCCGTTATATTCAAAAAGGGTTAAATCTATAGTTAATGGCCCGGAAATGTTTGGGACATTATTGTTTTACGTAGCTAAGTCTTTTT
>NC_051418.1:24224123-24225258 GCF_015228065.2 Penaeus monodon
AATCATGACATTTATCTTTCTATTCATTTTAAAATGAGAGCTTAGCTCGCAGGATGAAATGCTGCCACAATAATCCCCTTCTCTTATCTATATCAAGTGGATTTGATTATCTGAAATTTTACCATGTTCCGATATCAAGTGATATTATGTGTTCGTAGAATTCGTGATCTGAAGAGTAAATTCTCATACTTATTATGTCTAATGTATAATATGTAAATTATATAAAATCCAGCAACTTTGGTATTTGTTCTGCAAATAATGGCAGATGCATCCAGTCAAGAAACGCAATTTTTGTAGCCTCAATAAACTGCGAAGCAAGTCATCACGAAAGGTAATTGTGATTTTGAAAGAGCTATGGCAAAAAAGAAAGGAAGAAACGAGCAAAACAGTAAGAGTAAACATCGCCAACCAATCAAGGCGTCGCATTTAGCCCTGCCCCCAAAATTAACCAATCATGTGCCTCGAGTGGGTATGTGTCAAGACCCCAAATATTAACTGTTTATAAATTTCACACAACGCATGCGCTGATAGCCACAATGAACACCCATCAACAAACACTAATTTCTTCTTTTACAAAAATCAACGAAATAGAACATCTAAGAACGTCTAGAATCTAAGACGACGGAGCTCTCACAGGAGGTTCCCAGCATCCCCATCCCCTCGCCAAAAAATTGCACCGCCAAATCCAAGGTAAACAAACCCAGTGCATCGTAGAACCTTCGACGGGAGGTTGCGCGGTTGCACGCACAGCTGATATGCCCCCAAACAAAGTTCCCAACAGTTGGCAACAGCTGAGGAGGAGCTCACCTTAAGAGTAGATAGTAGAGAGTTGTTTACAACAAGGTGCACGTACCAGAAATAACTGGTTTCAGTAGAAGGAAGACACAAAGACAGCTCCCTGGCAGACCTTCAAGCAAGGAGCCGCACGGAAGGTCACTCGGTCGCAGGGAGCGGCGAAAGAAGGGCGCAGTGGCAGTGCTCGCGGGTGTGTGAGTCTGTGGTCCTCTAATTAAAGAGATCTATACTTAGGTGAATCTTATTATGTGGGTTTACTGTTTATGTGGAGTAGAATATTTTTTTTTTTAGGTCTTTGGGTAGTGAATTACTGTGCTCAGGGTCGGGAATCTTGGGATGC
>NC_051418.1:24225291-24225799 GCF_015228065.2 Penaeus monodon
CATGCCTCAGAGTTTGTACTATGTCAGGTATTTGGCTGTCTCGTTAGTAGTTCAACAACCTTTATGTGATGCTTAAAATTCCAGATCAGTTGAAATCCTAAATATTTTTAATGCTTATTAGATCACATGTGTGTTCATGCTTGCAATCCTTAATATAAGGGATTTCAGATATTTAGGTGAATTTGTGCCTTGTCCAGCTTTACAAACATTTTTTCACTAGGACTCTTTTAAAGCTAGTCCTATATTGTATAATTTAGATATTTAGTTGGATCTGTTGAGATGCAACTTAATGACATATGTTTTAGGTCATTCCAAGATATCAAATCTGATGGATTTTTAAGGACAATTAATCACTACCTTTGGGATTTATACACTATGGAATAAGAGTGTTATGTGAATCTTGACAATTAGTAGTATTTATATCTGACACTTGAATAGACCTGTCATGGCACCAGTTTTACATGTTTCAGTTAGTCAGTTGTTTGAGCTAATGTTAGAGTTAAGAGTT
>NC_051418.1:24225856-24226324 GCF_015228065.2 Penaeus monodon
CTTTGAAGAGTTTTATATGCTTTTAAATCTCTTTGGGTTGTTAAACTTGAAGTAAACAAATATTTCATTTGAGAAAAGTATGTTTATTCAAGATTTTATCCTTGCAGGTATCTGTAAGGTTCATTTGTCAGAGAGTGACAGATGATGTGTTAATGACTGTTGATTTATTGTATATGATTAATAAATATTCTCTGGAACATTCCATTTCCCAAATTAATTTGACTTTACATTATTATAAGTAATCTGATCTTCCATCAAGAAATTAAGGGAAAGTTTATTTTTGAAATTTTAACTAAAAATGTGAGAAATATATTGCTAAAGATGTAAGAAATATGAAAAGAAAAAAAGTGCTTTCAAAATGATAATGATAATTATAATAATATGACTGTGTATTAAATACCAGCTTGATTTGCTGAAGTGAAAATGGACTCTGCAATTTATCATGTTAAATTTGTGCATTATTTTCTG
>NC_051418.1:24226366-24227608 GCF_015228065.2 Penaeus monodon
TATCAATACTCAATGGATTTTATACTTTATTATACAGCTTTAAAGTGCATGTGGTTCAGTAAAAGTGGGGGAAGCACATCTTTTAGTTAGACAAGAATGATTACTATTTATGCAGTTCAAATGAAGAAGGGTCACCGCTTAGTAATGCAGAGGCCAAGCTTTATTGCAGTACTACACATTAAAGGGTCTTATGATATTTGACAAAGTGAAATTTTGTAAAAGTTGGATTAATGAATATGGTATTGGATTCTTAATGCTAAAAAATACTTTGCTAGATTACATGCAAGTAATTCACTTTTCATGCTAGTAACATGTTTAGTCCCAAGTCACAGTTAGTAGATTGCAAAACATGGTACCCAGTCTGAAGGCTAATGCTTTTACCTCCTTTAACAGAGATATATCCACAAATTTCTTTTCCAGGGATGGACTCATAAGTATCAAAATGAATAATTCTTAAATGGCTTACTCAAATAGCATACAAGTGTAGCATTAATTAAGGCTAGTAGACTTTCTTGCCTGGCCTGCTTACATCATAGACTACTATCTATTACTATCATGCTAATAGCTGTTTGTACCAGAAATTGTTAACACACAGCATTGCTTCAACTGACATAAGTTTTAAAAAAATATATACTATAGTGTCTCAGATTTAGCCAGGATACTACATATACCCTAGTTGTCATGTAATGAGGTACTAATAAAACTTTAGTTTCTCTGAATGCACTTGAAAGCTTCTATCTGTTCATATGACTAATTTGATCTGCAGTTGATAGTCTCCTTTATAAAGTTAAAATAAAATTTAACTTGTTTTTTGAGTTTAGCCTATTGCTGGTCAGTGAGAATGGACTTCAAACACATATTAGGGAATGGCTTTATGTCTCTACTGGTTAAGAGTGTTGTAAAATATTTTATATTCAAATAGATCAATTTCTTCTTCTTCTTTACAGGATTTAAAGAGAATACAGAACACACATCACCATGACTGATAACAGGGTTTACCGAACCCGTACCTTAGGTATCCCAGCTGTAGGCTTGAAAGATCAGTATGCAGATGGCACAGCAGCCAAACTATGGGAACTGTATATTGGAGACAAGAACAAGAGGACTGACATTTACAGAGACTTCATTGTGAGCATGCTTAGAAAGAACAATTGCAAGAATGTTCTTGATGTTGCTTGTGGTACTGGGTAAGTTCTCAAGGACCTAGTTACTTAGTATGAAACTTATTACATTGTTCTTTAC
>NC_051418.1:24229644-24229997 GCF_015228065.2 Penaeus monodon
TAGTTGAAGCAGGCTTGCCAATCTTAAGTCATTACCCTGCACAGAGGTTAGTTCCTGGTCTGTGGGACAGTAAGGTAATTAAAAGAAAGACAAATGGTAATGAAAAAAAAAAGTGTTTTGATCACTTATTTGGTAGGCAAGGATTAATGATGTGTATACAGGAGGGAAATTCTCTATATTAATCCTTACAGTGGCAAAAGTTGTAAGTCACCCGGAAAATGCTCTCCATGAATGTGACAGGGCATTTGGGGCCAGATTTGCTACCTTTTCAGAACAAATCTTTGGGAAGAGAGGGAAAGAGAGAAAGAGGGACAGAATAAGGAGAATTGAGGGAGAGAAGGGGAAGGAAGATA
>NC_051418.1:24230099-24230232 GCF_015228065.2 Penaeus monodon
CATGTTTGTTTGTTTGTTAGAGAGAGAGAGTGAATGAGTGTGTGAGTATGTGTTGTTTGTTTGTTTTTCTTGTTTGTTTTTCCTTTTTGAGATCTTTTTGGATCTGTGAATAACTGGTAAATAAGAGGCCTCA
>NC_051418.1:24230258-24230498 GCF_015228065.2 Penaeus monodon
ATCATGAATGGAATGTCACAAGTACTTATATTCATCAAACAAAAGTCATAAGCCAGGATGATAAGAGATAATCATAGAAAATAAGAAAGATAGTAGTATGAGATGACCAGCATGTGATAAGGGTCCTGTCTTTAAAACCTGAACTGAACATAAGCAGATATTTCTGGATATATCTGGTTCTGAAGCCCTGTTACAGTGAACTAGACCCCCTTAGTAACACCCACAGGTGACCTCTTCCCT
>NC_051418.1:24230542-24230613 GCF_015228065.2 Penaeus monodon
AAGTGTGTTGACTGGATACATGCCAACTTTCAAGCCTCCATGAATTTGTACTGTTTGTGTGATTTGTTGAT
>NC_051418.1:24230970-24234159 GCF_015228065.2 Penaeus monodon
AATATTTCTTTTGTACATTGCTTTTCTTTCACATATTTGACTTATCCCTAAGATTACATAAAAAGAGAATGTCTTTGAGTTGTCAAGCATTTACAGATTAGATAATACATTATACACTCTTTATGTCAGTATATTGTGCAAAGCTTAAGTTTTCTATAATTCATTTAGACATGGCATTTGGGTGTGTTAGCTACTAATTTGCTCTCATTTCTATGTATTAAATATCAGTTTATGCAAGTCAGAGATATTTCCTGATTATTCTGTAAGGAAAATTAGTAACTTCAGTTTGATTCATTGATGTCTTCTCATGAGGTCTCCGGCAGGGAATACACCTATTATCAATACTTCTTATCTACATCCTCTGTCAGTACCTTTTGAACCCACTACATTAGCTAGGTATTATAAAGGGCTACTTAATTCACAAGTATTATTCATCCATACTGCAGCATTATTATAAAGGCAGTAAGGTTGCAAATTCATAATTGGAAAATCATGTTAAGCCCCAGACATTTAGAAGTCATTGGAAACCTAGATATTTTTCATATATTTTCCTCATATGACAGCTAACATTGAAATTTTCTCATGATCTTGTCATGAACAAGTATTAGATATTTCATAGATTTCAAATGATCCATCTAGCATTCTTGATTGGAGTAATGGGAGAAAAACTTTAGTATTTTAGCACTTGTGCCTATGCTGAAGATTTTCACTCATGCAACTTGCTTTTCAAATGTTATAATTGAAGATCTTAATATAAGCTGCTAAACGAGTTGTTATTAAAGGAATAGTATTAGAATTAGAATTTCTAACAAAGTTCATCTTACAGAGTGGACAGCATCATGTTGCTGGAAAACGGTTTCAAAGTAACCAGTGTGGACCTGTCAGACAAGATGCTGAAGTATGCATTGAAAACCCGTTGGAAGAGACGCAAGGAGCCAGCCTTTGATGACTGGGGTATGGTTTGGATTTTTCAAATTGGTCTCCTGTAAAGATCCAGAGTGGGGAGCTATTATCTTATTTGAATTAACATTATATATAATTTTCTTCAAAGCTTGTTGTTTGCTTTGCATTGTACTACTGGCATTGAGAAAAAGATATGTACTCTCTGCCAGAGTTTTTAAAATTTTTATGTGAATACACTTTAATTTCTTTGTCTCCCTTTTTCAGTTATTGAAGAGGCAAATTGGTTAACCCTTATTGATGACATTGAAGGCACTGGTACATTTGATGCTGTGGTCTGCCTTGGAAATTCCTTTGCTCATCTTCCAGATATGACAGGAGATCAGTCTGAGCATAAGTAAGTCCTTGTATGGGAGCGTATACAGTCTCTATTCTATTTGGCATTACAGGAAAATTATTTGTGCTAAGATTTGGATGCAAAGTAAGATTTCTATTTTTTATATTTTATATTCTTGTTTTACAGGCAAGCCATAAGCAACTTTGCACAGATGGTGAAACCAGGGGGAATACTTGTCATTGATCATCGCAACTACGACCACATTATTGACACTGGCTCAGCACCAACACACAATATATATTATAATGTGAGAATGAGTTTTTAGTTTCATCTTTTAAAGATTTTTAAGTAACATATAGATAGCTAGTTATATTCTCCTATATTGTTGAAATTTCATTATAGAAAAAAAAAAAATCACAGTGAGAAAGTCAGTGGTTTTGTATAAAGACTGTTACACTTATTTAACTAGTGATGAAAAGATTCCCCAGTGCCATACTTAAACAACACTTCAGGGTGCATGCCGAGTATGCTGTATGAGGGAAAAATTAGAAGCACATGAAACGGGGTGATCTACCATGTGATATGATGTATTCTGGTGTCTCCCAGTGTGATTGGGTGTAAAAGTTTAATGATTACTGTTAATTGTAAAATTTTGTAATGTTACAGAGTGAACATGTCCAGGATATCAAAACATCAGTTCTGTATGTGAATGGGAAGGCCTCACTTGTCACGTTGGACTATGTGATGGATGTTGGTGATGCTAAGAGGTGCGAAACAGATTCGGAGATTGCCAAGAAAGGCAGATTAGAAGGACAAACAAGGAGGTAAATTTCATATGTAAACTCTCTATATGACTTTGGCTTTCAGATGAACTCTAATGTTTAAGCAAATGTTATTGCAGGTAAAGTCAAGCTTGTCTGTATTTTTTACAATATTTTTTGTTTCTTTTTCTACAGTAATTTCCGCTTGTCCTACTACCCTCACCGTGTTGCACGGTTTGGGGAAATTCTTATGGAAGGTTTTGGCACAGGAGCAAAACACCAAGTCTATGGAGATTTCAAGCCAATTGGAGAAATTGAAGACCCAGCTTTCTACATTCATATAATTTCTAAAAAATCATAATGTACAGATCAGTGGTGTCCCCTGTCCCTGTTGAAATAACTGTGAATATGCTCAGGGGACAGCAAAGGCAATCATTCCCTGTTACATTGGCTGTGGGTGTAAATGTTGAGTACTCTTATGGCTATGGATTTAATACTTGTAAAGTGCTTTATTAATTGGTAAATTTTCCATCATACAGATGTATGACCTAGTCACAAATTGAATGCTTATTTTGGTTGTTATTCAGATTAATGAAATAGGTGTGATAAAAGTGAGATCACAATTCTCTTTACAAGGAACAGGAGTAGAGTATATTCCCTTAGTTGCTGCCTTCTCTACAATATTGTGCCCTATTGTGTTACCTGGTTTACTTTTTAATGTCCTTGTACATGAATAATAATCATGAGGTACTTTGCATGTTAAAGACTTTAGTGTGGAACTTGTTAGGAGTATTCTATGTAACACAAGGCATCAAATATAAAGAGAGCATAAACTTATTGCATTTTGCAATGACACATTTTGTGGTGTGCATTTCTGTGTCATAGTGAACATTTGACCATGACATTGTCTTAGCAGTCAGCATGCCTATATAATAGTGCTAAGTTGAATCAGTATCCTATTCTCTGTTATATTAATGGGAGTCTAGGAACCCAAGTGCCTCAGTTGTGTTAGGAATCTTACTGGGAGTTTTTCATAATAGGGATGGAAGGTATAGTATCTTTATTTTTGAGTAGTTTTTGTGGTAACATCATTACTATTTTTATCTTCCTCATATTTTTGGTTAAAAGATCCTTGGCATTATTAATTAATATTTGCTTCATGGCACTTCTACTTGAGGTAAATGTAATACC
>NC_051418.1:24234404-24235710 GCF_015228065.2 Penaeus monodon
ATGCAACTTTCATGCCCTAAATTTTGAGATGTGCAAATGCCCATTAACATATTTCCCTCTGATTTAGAAATGGTACTTCAATTTATGAGTAGTTATCAGTTCAAGGTTTATTTTCAATATATTGTAAAACAGCAATTTATTGGCAAGAGACTGTGGCACACTTGATCTCTCTAAGTGAAGATTTAGTCTTTTGTTATTGCTGGCCTGGGAACCAGTGTAGAGAGACCACTATAATGGCATCGTTTTCTTGGTGTCTCCATTATTCTTCAAGGCTTGAAGTTAATGATCCAGATTTTACTGGATATTATCTATATGTGTTTCATAATCATGTACAGTGATTGGGAGTGGGTTATGTGTGTGAAGCTTTTTTTTCCTCCCCAAGGTTAGAAGTATTAACCTTTTCTTTTATTATCTTTTTAACTGTTCAGTAAATGAACTCCTAAGAATTTATGCTATCTTCATAGTTTATCTGAATATATGTTTTATATTATCTGTTTGTGAGGTGGCAAAGGCTGTATTGTCATGCAGAACTTTTTATTTTTTATCCATATAATGGTCAACATTCCATGATTTTGTAGGGTTCTATATGCAAAATAAAATTATATACAAAATATGAGTTTATTTAATAATAACTCACCCTTACAAAGAATAGCTGTCTTTTTTCATATATAATTATATTTACAAACACTAACAATAATAACAATATTTATAATAACTGTTAAATTCAAATCTCTAATTATACATGTTGACTATCTTTGAAAATTTTAGCAGTTCTGTTTTCAACTTATCCAAGCAGTTTTACACAATGATTACTTTAGTATACAAGTCAAAAATACATCAAAAGCTGGCTCATATCACAAACATACTGCTCAAGTGACTTTATCGTCTCCTTTTCCTCGGTGATTTTGGCTTGGTTGGAGGATCTTCATCATCATAATTCTGAAAAAAATACATGTACTGTGAAGCTAAAGCCAAGTGCAGCAATAACATGTATGTTCTAACAAGTACAAAGGTTGGAAAATTAAAATGTCATACAGAAATATTGTTAATCTTGAAAGTATCATAGTTGATAGTATGTAAAGCCACAGACAAAAGTCATTGGGTAAACAACCTTTAAAATTCTCTTAACATAACAGAATTTGCATCAGAATCTTGAAATATGTTTAAAGAGTTTCAACTGTAATAATATATACAAATGGAATCACAGAACAGGATTAATCACCTACTTGAATTTTCTTCATCAATTGTATTATATTTCTGGAGTAATTTATCTATTGACAAATTTTAAGCTTTATATCAAATCAGT
>NC_051418.1:24235756-24238182 GCF_015228065.2 Penaeus monodon
AGAAGGAATGATTTTTGACACCAGAAAACGTCTTTCTAGTTCATAATTTCAAATACATAACAATTAGTGAAAAGCCAAAGTTCATAATCAGTATGAAATAATGACAAATGACATAAATAAAATTACAGGATTTGCTTGAATGATTTTTCTATGGATCTAATAAGTGTAAGACTAGACAGACTGTAGTCATGGGTTATGTATGAAAGTGGATAATGACCAGAAAAAGTTTGGATAACACTGCTCTAGATAGAAGCAATTTTTCAATGTTTTCCACAGCTCCTTTTCTATTGATGCCAATCAGTTTACATGCTACATGTTAATTTAGTACTGATCAATATCATTCAGCTTCAAGGAGTTAATAATACTTACATTTTGTTGCCATTCCCGCTGCAATTCTGCCAACATCTTTGGAGAGAGAAGACCCTGGGCAAGGAGCCTTTCTGTGAGTCGCCCACGACCAACTGCACCTTTTTCTTGTCTTCCAGACTTGAGTACTTGTGAGCCTCTTGGTATATCTAAATTCTGATCTGAAATTATATAAAGATTTTGTGTTCTCTCTACAATTTTGTGAGATATCTGCAGAAATAACTGCTTTGAATTATTTCTTATTTTTAATTTTTGATTCTAGTATCATAAGTCAAGACAAGTTTATATTTACTCAGTACAAAATACCTTTTTATCACATGCATGCACAGAAAGTCATTATCTGCATATAAATTCTCATCAATAAGTTCTTGTATTACAAATGTTACCATACCAAATTCAAGTTTACTTAAAAATTACTAAAAAATGCTCATAATCTCATCTTAAACTCATTATGATGCCTTAGAACTTTAATAATGATAGAATGAATGTAAATTCTGTAACAATGCAACAGAATTCCCTTATAATGATGACACTGGTAGTACGCATAACACTGTCTATAAATATTAATACCTCTATACGAATGCCTCTTCCTTTGGTCCATAATAAAGTTTTCTTCAGTATCAGCTGCAGTGTTGGAAGTTCGCGTATCTGAATTCTTTAGTAGTCTTGTAATCTGGGCAACTCCAGCTTCAATCATCCCGTCTAACTCAGTCTGAAGATCTCGCACCATTTCCCCATCAGGAAACATGTCTTGAAAACGGTAACTGGGGACATAGGGAAAATAAATGAAAATATTTGAATTCCAATTCCTTATCTTGCTTTACATTTCAAAATATGAAGAGCTATTTACAGAATAACTAGAAGTTATTCTTACCTAAGCCATAAATAGAGATCAAACACATCAAACACTTCTTCTAGATGTACAAGATCTAATATAGTGTTAGGTGTTGAGAAAGGCCATTTGACTTGATGACACAACCAGTCCAAAGTTGCAGGTTCACTCTGTGAGAACTGGCGAGCAAACTGAAAAGATTTGCAAAGTATATGTTTAAAACAGAATTAAGAAACTGTAAACCTACTCAATATATAGCTAAGTATATCATGAATATAAAACAATCATTATGGTAGCTGTAAGCTGATTAAAAATGTAGGTTAACTGACAACTACACACAAAATCTAAAAGGGTTCCATTTAGTAACTCATAATACATCCATCATACTAAGGGACTTTAATTATCAACACTCTGCAATACCTTTAGGAACATAGCACAGACAAAAGGCATCTTGCGGTTGATAGGAGCACAACAGAAGACATATCTGGATCTGAGTTGAAGTGGGATGTGCTGTATGAGGTCAGCCAGGAACTTAAAATCGTCCATGATGCACATGAAATAGAGTGATGAGTCCACTGTGCAAAGGCTCACAAAGATATCCTGTTTGAAAAAAGATAGAAAATAAATAACAGAGTCACCTTTTCTGGAGGGAAATCAGCAACAGAAATGATAACTAAACAACATTCCTCTTCATTATGATACCACAAACAATAATCAACTTACAATAAGGTTTGACAAGGTATAGCTCGGTAAATGAAATGCAAACAGCTCTATCTGATCAGCAGTTGGGTGAAGTCCAGCCTGTTCTATGTCATCAGGTGTGCAGGATAACAGTCGCCTCAAAGTAGAGAGGTCCTCGGACTTCATAGTTGTGACATAACCCTGTGTGAGAGGGTAATAATGATAAAAACAAAGAAACCTTAAAAGGGAAAAAAATAATTGTAAATATCAGTAAACATAAACTCATCAGTCTATGATATGACTGGGCTTTACAAGTTATTCACTCAGCCAAAATTACATAATATGAATATGTAAGATTATGGTTTCTATTAACAAAATGTTTACATTATAGGAAATATTGGAGAGAAATGCAAATCTTGAGCTGCTAACTTACAAGCAACATTGCACATATAGTGTTGTCTTTATGCTAATGCCAGAATAACTTTCAAAAGCTCATTTTTTCTATTGGCTGTACTTCAACATGTATTTGAGTAACACAATTTTCAAA
>NC_051418.1:24238208-24240031 GCF_015228065.2 Penaeus monodon
CTAATAATAAATAAATAAATGAGAGTCTGCTGATATGACACATCTTACAATTCAGTTCATTTAATTTAGATACGTACATGTTCCCACTGAGTCCCATATCTGCCAGCCCGTCCAGCAATCTGCAGGGCTGATGAGACACTAAGCGTTTCCATCTCTTTTTCTCCTTTTTCATTTATGTTAGGCTTGATAAGAGAATGGAAAATAACTCTCCGAATACTCCTGTCAAAATAAAACAGCTTGTTTTAGGTTCCATCCTTACAATCATATATTCCTATACTTAAAATCATATATACACTTGTGGGATATTTAGGAATATGATTATAATCTCTTATCCTTAATGTCAACAAACTCATAAAAACAAGCTGAATTTCGTCATTCATTTCTTATCTATCTAAGGGCTGCTATTCAAACTTAAAAGACTAAAAAGTATGCCTTACTATCAAATCATCAAGTATAAAAATTAAATTAAATATAAATCCAATAATTTTTTTTACCAAAAACAACTCTACATATGAAAAAAAAGTGGGGAGGGATTATGTCTTTATACTTACAGATTAATTCCCATTCCAATGGCATCTGTGGCAACAAGGATTTTGCATGGGTGCTTTGGATCGTTAAACTTATAAGCCTGAGCCAATTTTGTTCCTGGTGGAAGGCCTGAAATATATTTAATAAACCAAATATCAGAAATGATTATATGTATCTCTCTGTTCTGCTTCCAAATATATAAATCAATCTGAAAACCTTCATTATACTATTTACATAATACAAATGATGTAACCTTTAACTCATTTTCTTATTATAAGTATAAATATTAGTGTAAAAAAATGAAGTGGAAAAGAAAATTTAATGCTACATTGGTGGCTGAGCTAATAGCAGACGGAAAAAGAAGACAAGCAGACAGAAAAGGACCATAAGTAGAAGAAAGTGGAGGATATATCAATGACATTTCTCTTATGCAAATCATGTACTTCTAGTATGAGAACATATATACATTCAAATATTCATTTAATGGCAAAAACTTATCAATATACATAAAAACTACATAAAAACCCAAATAATCAAGCAACACTTAATAAAAAGGTTCCCACTCTTTCCACACAATACAGTGAAAGGCTGCACAAACCTCCATAAATAACTGCAACTTCATGGCCTCTACGTTCAATCTCTCGAGAGACATGATGAATGTCTCTCTTGCTAAAACACACTATACAGTCTCCTGGATGTACATTATCAAGTGTTTGCAGTGCTGAGTTCTCTATTGATAAGTCTGTCAACCTTTTATATCTTCTGACCTGTAAAAAATAATATAATTTTTATCAATAGCAATGAAAATATTGACTATAACTATAGTCCAATTACCAAGATTTTCATGGAATCATAGTTAGCATAGCAAAAAAAAAAAAAAAGTTTTAAATACATCATCACAGTATTACATTCCCTGATCCAACAATATTATAAATGACCATTAACAAACATGGTTTCTTGATCACCTCATTCTGGAGAGGTGTTTTGAGACAATAATAAACAAAAAATTACCAGCACCTAATGCAAAAGCTGGTACCTTACAAAAAAGGTATTTTGTCTCACCTCAACTTCCTCCCCTGTAAGAAGAGCTAGTTCTTGTATAAGGGGAATAGCTGCTGCCTCACCACACACATGTATTTCTCTTGCGCACAGGCCAAGGAAAGCACGTGTCCAAGCCCACCCTCTTTGGGGATCTTTTATCATCTGGATTTCATCAATCACAGCAATATCATCTGAAATTTTATGTTTGGTTATAGGCTAAGTTACAAATTCAAAACTGTTGATGTAGGGGGTGC
>NC_051418.1:24240810-24240893 GCF_015228065.2 Penaeus monodon
GACAATGAATAGTGACAGATCATGTACCTGGTACCAACAGGTTAAAAAAGAAAGTAGTGAACATATTCCTTCAGAAAGTTATT
>NC_051418.1:24240927-24241119 GCF_015228065.2 Penaeus monodon
TTACATGTGGTTGTAACAGATGTCATTTCCACAGTACAAGCAACATGGCTTGCAGATGACCCTTCAGCATTTCCAAATCTTCTCTCCTCTCCAGTAACTAAATCACAAGGAGTTCCCTGAAAGAGTAACAGCTTTACAAAAAAATTCTATGGGTCTTTCTTTAATAGCAATAACACATCATATCTTTTTAGT
>NC_051418.1:24241185-24243835 GCF_015228065.2 Penaeus monodon
TGGAAAGCTCCTTGACATATCAAAGTGATCTTATCAAACAGATACAGTGCTGAACCATGCCTTTTATTTATTACCAGAAATAAACCAACATTTACTCTATAATTTTACATTAACATTATTACTCTAAGACCATTATTGAAAAATCTGAAAATAATATATTAAGCTAAAATTTGTTATGTTGCCTTAAACTTTTTAACTGTTGAGTCATAACTGATCACTTCTTTCAAAAATCAGCAAGCAGACCTATTAAATCTATTTTACCACTAACACTTCACTTGTTCTGAGTGACTGACAATCAAGTCAGACACATTTAATACCTTCTAAAATTACACAAGATTTAAAACTATTTTAATCATTACAACCAAACCCCATGAATATAAAATACTAGTCATATCCCTGACATGCTTGTACCTACCCTTTTGTTACTTGCATGGAAAACCTCATTAGCCAAGAGCTTCAGTGGTCCACAATATACCCCAGACTCAGTACTGAGAAACTGTTGCATAGCATGGTAGGTCTTGCCACTGTTGGTGGGCCCCGCATGAAATACTATTTTACGGTTTAAAGCACGGGCCTCAGGATACCTACAAAAAATAAATTAAGAAAATAAATGTTAAAATACTGGAACAAAACATGCAAACACATATCCAGTATGCACCAAAGATAATGTATTTCTGGTCAACACTGATTCTCCAAAAATTATCAATGCTCACCAATTTGGAGGACATGACAAATCTGATATTTTGCACAGGTCATCAATGCAGTTCAGGTGAGGAAATATCTTTTGTGCATGTTTCATAAAACTTGGGTAGATGTCATGAATGTGACCAGCACCCTGTGGGATAAAGTAAAAAAGGAGAGTGTGCGTTTAAAGCACAAAATATTTTTATCAAAAGATATCTTATAGCAAATAAGTAGTCTTAGTATCAGCAACAGAAACAACAGAAGCTAATCTTCATCTTACCTGCAACACATCACTGATAATGATGTGAAGGTCAACAGGAAGGGAACCAGATTCAATACAAAATTTCCTAAAACTGATGAAAGTCTGTTGGTATAAATAATCTGGAATGTGCAAACAAATTATTAATCAATAACATGATTTACCTATCCTCTGACTGATAATTGTCACCTTATTAACTGTCAGTTGTTTTTGTTTCCTGTAAAAAAAGCACATTTATGATCTAAGATAAATATATAGGTATACTGTTACATCAATACAGTACTTGATTTTTATTTTCATGGCAACAGAACAATGCAAAATAAGATAACATACTGTCAAGTCCATTTTCTCTTGCAAGGTCTTTGATATCTTCATTGCTGTAGAATCGGTTGAGGACACGAAGAATGTCATCTTTCCTCAATGGACCTGCCATCTCTTCACCAACATTTATCTCATCTTCCCGAGCCTGAATAAAATAGTAAATAAAAAATAGGCTTGAAAAAATCTCTAACTTTAGACACGACACATTTCTCTCCCTACACAGTGTGGAAAGGAACTAAAAGGACTGAAAGTAAAAAAAATGTAAAACTTGTGATCTAATACATCCATTTAAATCCTTCATACTTGACCAAATATTATACAAAGTATTCATATTTAAGATAAATGACTTCATCTTTCCTTAGTTCAACATTACCTTGATTGGAACAGGTATAAAAAGATGAGATATGTCATCTCCTCTGCCTTTTCCTTTATGTTTCAGTCGCTTTGTGTATTGTGACTGACTTGCACTTACAGCTAAAAGGGATGATCTGCAAATACATTATATGAAAATAGTTATCAACTGCAGTAAATATATATTTCTCTAGCCAAGACACAATGAAGAAAAGGTCTACATCAAATATGTTTCTGTTTCAATTATCTGTATTACTGTAGTTAACTGAGAAAGTTGAATAATTTACCAATGCTGTACTGAATACAATACAAAAGATATGGTAACTGTCCAGATCAGGACCATGTAAAGGCACAAAATATAACCAAAGTAAAACTCAAATTAATCTGCACAAGTGAAAAATAATAACATAAAAAATAGAAAGGGGTACCTGCTGCAGCTCAAAAATCAACCAACATCCACCACATACATTCTGGTAGACAGAGCTTGTAGACCACCTTGACAATTTATCATCCAAGCTCTATCTTGCCAGAGTGTAAAAACTGGAGGTTTTCCAAAATTTCTGGAGCAAATAGCATGGATGCCAAAGTACCTGCCTGATATGATCTTATTTTGGACAATAACCAAATATCTTTTAAATAGGTTAGATGGTAAAATGAAATATATGATAAAAGTGCACCTTGTGGCTATGGGAATTTCTCACAACAATTCAACTGATTCAAACAAATACTAGCGATATCATTGTAAACATTTGTAAAAGGAAAGCAGAGATGCATCTGGCTAAATAACCAATATAATTAATAAATTTGAAAAATGACATGCATATACAGAAGGCCAAAATATAAATTTGGTTTTGTTATATAGTTCGACAGTCAGCAAACTTTAAAAAATCATAAGCATGTCCTCTCTACATCTTCTTATGTGGAATGCACAGGAGAATTAGATTTGACATGGATGGTATTTAAGTATTTATATAAAATCAATCTGAAGACTTTTAAAGAATTGGTACACATATTCAAAAAGGTTCTTTTTATTTA
>NC_051418.1:24243908-24244079 GCF_015228065.2 Penaeus monodon
GTGTGGAATATATAATATAAAGACTGATTCGGTATTGTGATTAATGCAGAGTTTGAGAATTCTACATTGTGCATGTACAACCAGACATCGTATTATGATACCGTAAACATAGACGAAGCCTTTTTTATAGTATATCAAGTGACAACCAGTACCCATGAAAAAAAGCAAGAA
>NC_051418.1:24244288-24244386 GCF_015228065.2 Penaeus monodon
GGGTTAATGAATCATCATACATATGCCTTATTGTTATTGTTTCTCTAGACTTGTTAAAAATAATACCCTCCATAATCCAAATATAAAAAATCATATTT
>NC_051418.1:24244407-24244857 GCF_015228065.2 Penaeus monodon
AAAAAAAAAAACAAATAAAACGTACGTGTTTCTACAATTGTAATCAGCATGTCTTCCCCACACACCAATGTTGCCAGCAGACGAAATACTTCTCTGGCCTCTCCTTGCCAGGATTTCATAGTGCCTGAGGATATTTCTTGATAGGCTTAAGTGTAATCTCATGCTGCGTTCTCCTGTAATATTCAACTGTAAAATCAGTTTATCACAACATTTAATTCTTCAGGTTTTATATCTGTGTCACATTGCTTTCCTGACGCCGACGAAAACAACAACAAACCTAGAGGTACGAGCCTAAAACTTTCGGCGGTTGCTTAATAATAATGTTTTATGTTGTATTTCAGAAGTAAAGGGATATACAAAGATTTCCTTATTTAAGATGATACTTATGAAAATTATTAATTTGGTACTATATATAATTGTGTCAGTTTATTAAGAGTTATCCTCTGCAGA
>NC_051418.1:24251288-24252754 GCF_015228065.2 Penaeus monodon
GGTCTTCTAATAAGGTTTATCGCCCCAGTCCACTACAAAACACCTTTTAAACTGTCTTTGATTTTCGCTTACGGATATTTCTAAATTAGTTAATACACATTTCATGCCTAAAATCGTTCTTAAATCTAGTACGACATTGAGGAAATGTGTTTCATGGATTTCCTGTGCTCTAAAATCGAGAGGAAACAAACGAGTGATTCTTTCTGTCGCAGACATGACAGAGCGACTTTCACGCGCCTGCTCTCGGCAGGATACTAAGGCAACACATCTATGCATTGATCTTTTTTTTCTATTTCTTATTGTTTTATCCCGCAAATTGGATCTTTGACTATATTGAATTAGATGAAAAATAATGAATTAACCTTTCAGCCCTAAGACAGGGAGATTCGGAGAAAAAATAACGATTACAAGTGCAAAGGATAAAGATGTGACCCCTCGCGGGCCTGTTGACGGGAGGCAGAGTCCTCTGTCGGACACTCGCGTAACTCACTAGTATTGATTCGACTGTGTGGTGTGTTTGATATGCTCGGGATATATTAATTGCTCTACATCATGTCGAGGGTGAGTAAGAATTTACATTCCGGTAATTTTAAGATGCTAAGATCGGAGTGAATGCAGAAGTGGGCGGAGACGTGGGAGGTGCTTGTTTGTGCGTTTGTGTGGGTGCGCACCATTCATTTCGTTTATGCACTGAATTTGTTTTTGTTGAGGTCCGAAGTGTCGCACTAAATTGTTTTCAGATAATTCCATGACCAAATTATTGGAACGAATTGGATGCGTTTGCGGTTAAATTCGGTCGCGAAGCCGGGGTTTCACCTCCGTAGATTTTCGGGTGTTCATTAGGCCCCGCGCATCATTTAACCACATTGAACACTCGCATACCATTGCATGAATGAGCCACACGAGCCATTTCCGCACAAATATAATCTCCACCTCGTCGCCTGCCGAAACTCCGTGCCGTGGGGTCATCCGCAGTGCATTTCCGCGGCTTTGGAAGACTCCCGCCTGTGGCCACGGGAGAGAACAGATAATTGCAGTCATTACGCATGAAAGCTTTGCATGCTTCCCGCCCTTGCGCTGGCATCTCATACGCAACGGTGGAGTGATTGCGTAGCGGATCTGCCTTCGTGCACGCTAGGAGACCCGTTGCAGTGCAGGAGCAGAGCTCTGGGTGTTGCAGTGGGGGCAATGCATGCACCATGCACATCCGTGCTTGAATGTGAGGCGTTAAAGCATGTGTGTGTTCAAGGAAGGCCGAACTCATCGCGCATTGGCTGTGGTGCAGGTTTTTGAACTTGAACCTTTGATGGGTTCGCCTTGTGGCATTTGATAGCGAGGCTCGTTGCATGGGAGGTTCAGGGAGGATTTTGTGGGGGAATGCGGGTTTCGGGAGCCAAGTGCTCTTGCTCTGAAGGTTGCAAGGCCCCTGATGTGCTGAAGGCTTTCATATGTCAAAGCAAGTAGAT
>NC_051418.1:24253049-24253363 GCF_015228065.2 Penaeus monodon
TTACGAAAGGAGGATGTGAAGAAGTGAGGAATGTAATAGGTCTATAAGATAGAAACCACACTAAACGACAAAAATCTATCGTAGAAAAAAAAAAAAATACACTCCAGCTATTTTTATTTCTCTAAATTCCGAAATCAATCAGATCTCTGAACCCGATGAGGGAGGCATTCCGTGAGCGCTCCTCGAGATAGCGGCAGGTTAGCCTCGGCGATAAGGAACCAGATAGGGAAACGGAAACGGAGTTGTGATAAAGGATGAGTTGGGCTGTTAGGGTGGTCTGGATTCATTAGTGTGATGCTGGTTTTGTAATGAGT
>NC_051418.1:24253735-24253807 GCF_015228065.2 Penaeus monodon
TTTCGTTTTGTTCCAGAACTACTATTCTTATTATGAAAATTCGAGAAATTGAGTGATATTTTCGTTGTTTTG
>NC_051418.1:24253865-24254687 GCF_015228065.2 Penaeus monodon
ATTTTGTATCAGGAGCATCATCATTCATTGCCATTGCTGATAACGGACTATATTTTCTTTGTTCTAAAACTTATATTATTTCTTCTTCTTGTTATACATTTTAACTCCTCTTGGTGTTATTGCATGTCAGCATACCATATAGAAATAGATATACCGGTTTAAAAATACTGTTGCATGATATCAGTAATGATAATGCCATGTCTATTTTCACTAATTAAACGCTTGCAAGAATATTCAATCATATTTGTAATTACTGTGAATTACAGTTATATAATTTATCATCGCGATAATGACGAGACAATAAAACACAAATGTAACAGATAAGCGAGACTGACAGAGATATCAACTATTAAAAATAAAAGTCAGTCGTAACAAAAATGTTCTTCGTCAGATAAGGTCAATCCTTAATGAGCCAAGATCAAGAGTGAGAAAGGTCACCGTCGCTGAAGGTCAGGTCCTCGAAAGCAAGGGGGAAGCTGAAATAGATGTCAGGATGGGAGGGAGTGAAGGATGGGGGGAGGGCATAGGAGGGGTTTTCGGAGGGGGGAGGATGGGGAAGGCAAGCAGGCGGAAGGGCGGACGGGCGGGCGCGGTGAGGGCGCCAGTCGTGTGCACATTTAGGAACATGATCTAGGCGAGGCCACAATGGACATGCAGAGTCATGCAACGCGGAGCAGGAGTTTGGAAAGTTCCGAGTATGTTTTTCCGGATAGGCCTTCGTGGAATTAAACATTTTAAGACCTGTTCATGCATAATTGTCCACAGTAAGTGTACAAGGCAAGGTCTTCCATGATCCAGACGAGGAACAAGGTCACAGACGGA
>NC_051418.1:24254775-24254860 GCF_015228065.2 Penaeus monodon
GGCCAGCTAGTGCCAGCGGGGACAGGGAGGCGCCAGGCAAGGCCGTGGCAAGGCTGCAGTAGCGACGGGAGGGGAATTTGGTGTC
>NC_051418.1:24254997-24255499 GCF_015228065.2 Penaeus monodon
GCGAAAGGAGAATGAGTAGGATGGGAAATAGTGCATGCAGGGATTGGAAGGGACACCAACGAAAGTCACATTGCAACACAAGCACTTCATCAATGGTATGGCATCCTTGAAGTCAAATGGCATTCAACCCGACATAGGGGGTGTTTTCCTTGTCTTGGAATGCTAACATGGAAATCCAATTCTCTACAATAGACTGGAAACCGCTGCTCGTAACCCATATTCCCAGATCTTATTGGTGATCCACTGAAAACGTAAAATCTATGCGATGCTCCGCTACACACGTAACCCGAATGCAGAAAGATCTGGAAACATCCGCGAAATGCACTGAGATTTTCAATGGAACAAGAAAAGGGACAGACCCGAAATAATATTTACAAACAGGAAGAACTGAGCAAATAGACGAGGCATCGGCGACCCTCAGTATAAAGAATACTTACCTTAATCTAATGGCAGAAGGATCATCTTAACCTCATCCTCGATTCTAGGTTAACCGGACACCCTC
>NC_051418.1:24255529-24255971 GCF_015228065.2 Penaeus monodon
CATTGACAAAATCAACTTATGCTTAAACCATGTGGTCTTTTGGGAGGAACCAAGTCAGGCCGAGGCTCAAGCAGGCCAAACATCATGTAAGATTCAAGAGAGGCTGGAGAAGCTGGCGAAGTGTGATGTCATCAAGGAACGTTCAACGAGAAACGGAATCTGGTCACCTCTCATTATTCCCCCCAAAGTTAGATCGTTGCTTAGTTTTATGGTTGGTTACTTACGATTATTGGCCAAGAGAACATGTATGATCCTTTTCGTTTCTTGAAGTTGTTCGTGGTTGGTTATTTAAGAACGAAAGATATTACCCCGCAGTCTTAAACCTCGGGAATGGCAGACAGTTGGTTACCAGTCTCGTTTTTAATTACGTATCATTTGTCCACTTCGTGATATGTAGAAGGAATGATGGACTTTATGTAGGTTGCATATAAGCAGTTGCGTT
>NC_051418.1:24256160-24257112 GCF_015228065.2 Penaeus monodon
CGAAAAAGTCCATTGAACAAGATAAACATCCGCGAGTGAGAGAGAGAAAAGGACTTACTCCTAGGTTGTAAAAAGAACAATGCTCATATGTTCCCTGTTATGTAATTCGCATCGACAGGCATCATGTGTTCCTCTGAAATAAGATTTCTTGTATAACGAGGCATTTTAATGGTTTATGTAACCGTTTGTGTTGTCGCAGTTATTAATCATGTTATATTTCATGTCAGTATGCCTATGCATCTTCAACGCTCACTACAGCTTTTGAATTTGTTGCTAATATTTGTGCGCTAACGATCTGATTAGAGCAGATGTTCCTACGTGCTGTTGACCTTTTATGTAATAAATCGAGTTATGTACCCCTTTATTCATCTGCGTCTAAACATACGTTTTATGTATATATGAGTGCGTGTACCTGTGCATGTTGATATGACGAACACATTCTATCATTTTGTCTCTCATTTTCTGGCTGAAATACAGTATAATCATTATTGGCAGGGCTGACCTTTCCCCGTCTGCCCACACAAGTAATTTCGCAGTATTGTTTGTCATAAACCTTTGAACTATTTTAAGCATTGGTTTATTATTTCCAGTTCGTAAATCCCCTTGCAATAAGTGCAGATTCCACGAATTCTGACGTGTCTCGTACCCACAAATAGAACAGTCAAACGGAAGAATGAATGGTCTCTTAAAATGGGAATTTGTCTTCATCCAGATTCAAGTCGCATCGCCGGTGCATGACAGAACTACAAATTGTTAATCTGGTTTAGTGCATTACTGCAGTCCAAGTGTGTCGTATCTAACTTTTTTTTTGTCGTTATCATCATTATCTTTGCTGTTCGGTTTTTATTTTAATTGTCTTTATTCCATTTTATGTATACCAGTGAATTCATCGTGATTGTGAGCGGCTACGTATTTTTTTATAAACTGTACTTTATATGGAAACACATATCAA
>NC_051418.1:24257349-24258397 GCF_015228065.2 Penaeus monodon
ATGTCTCTTTCTGTTTTTCTTTCAGTATTTTTCCCAGAGCGTATGTTGTTATGTACGCAACGATAGGCTGGTTATACACTTGTTGGGCACTCCAGTTTCGACACAGATCAGGAATTTCAGAGGTTTCCCGTTCCTTATTAGGGGTCATGCTCGAGAGAGTCAACATTACCGTTTTCGGAGAACTGTGAAACCTCTGCACTGGATCTCTGGCCATGAATAGATGTTGAAACCTGCGCTATATCTTAGGATAGGATTCCGGCTTACACTGGGGCGGTGAGGAGAGGGAGGTTTCCATGTTGTCCAGTTGCTACATGATTATTTACGGCTCGTACATGATACCGACCTGAAGTTGCAGAAAGGGAGAGGCGAGGGCAGTGCAGCTGAGGTGTGTCTGGATCTCTGGTTTGCCGAAAGGGGCAGGGCTGATGGATTGCGGGGAGTTATTTCACGTTGTTGTTAGGGTGTTTGGGATTTTAATTCAGAAAGTTGTTAACGTTAAGGTTTTTGGGTTTTATTTCAGTTTTTTTTTTCTTTACTTAAAAGAGCTTTTCAGACCGCTATTTATTCAGACAGCGGCATGCTGGAATGTTTATGTGGATATTGATTACTTAAGTATGGATGAATGAAAATTGTTACACTGATTGATCTCGATCTGTTAAATTTCACTCGGCGCTTTAAACAGCACTAAACAACTTGGATGCCGATGACGTAGGTGAATCACAGAGTGTCACTCCCCCCCCCCCCAAGATGAGCATTTAATACCCGTGGATTGCAAACTATCCAGCCGAGAATATCACATCAGAATCCCTCGCAGTACATCGCAGTGTTCGTAACGATTCTATAGATCAAGGCTTGAATGGCCCCGTTGGCGTTGCTTCCCCGGACTTTGCAATATCGCTCGCAACACAAAGCTTCGGCAGGTCGTAAACATCCGCAGTGAGGCTTCATTGAGGTGCTGAGCAGCGCGGGGCTTTAGCGAGCGACAGAATTAACACAGGGGAGGTTGCGGTAGCACGTGTGCGAGAAGGTGCTAGCGGCAAGGGGAATT
>NC_051418.1:24258442-24259243 GCF_015228065.2 Penaeus monodon
GAGGTAATGTCGAGATCTAATAAAGGATTTTTATTCTTTTTTTTGTCTTTAATTGCTATTTTTAGTTTGTGGCAATTAAGAGAAGATTCTGGCATTCAATTAACAATTCAAATCTTACCCGAGGAAATAAACCGAAATAGAACCAACGACTAACAGCTGGATATTTTAAGAAAGAAATTTATAATTGACAAAATATGATAATCTTCCTTCCCCAGTTTCTCTTTCTCTTTTTCGTAATACCGTTTGCGGTGTCGTAAAAAGGCAGAGAAGACCTTTGTTTAAGGATGAATGACGACGGCGGCTGTCCTTTTCCTCTTGTTCTGCTGTCGTTACAAGGGCCTGATATCCCTTCACGTAAACTGCGTATTTATATATTCATACTACGGTCAAGGAAAGACTTTATCAATGCCAATTAAGCACGCTACACCATCAAATAAGTACGCAGTTAACTACCGGTAACTAGTAACTAGTAAAATAAGCATATGAATCTAACTGGAATACACTGCCATAATCATTTAAATAAACTTTCACAAAGAGTTATATACACTGCTATTACCTGTTTAATCCGCTCTATCGGCATGGCATAGAGTTTCTGCCTTCTTTCTTTCACTTCCTCACTTACTATCCCTCCCTTCTGCTTAAAAGACCAATTATCCCATGACCTAATATCCCATTTCCACATTATCCGTCAAGTTAGTATTTCCATTTCATTCGCAATCCCGGCTTAGTCTGCCTTACCGCTTTTTCTTATCTTTACTCATCTGTCCCTTGTTTTCGTCCGCTATCCCGAGTCTTTTCTCG
>NC_051418.1:24259291-24259499 GCF_015228065.2 Penaeus monodon
CGCTGACCCTCATCTTTTGCCCGCTTTCCCTTGCCCACAACAGCTCCTAATTTGCCTTGGCCATTAGAGCGACCCCTCGGCGTCTCCTTCCGATGGGTTTCATTTTTATCCTTCCCTCCAGTGCGTTTCCTCCCTTGTCTCCTCGCCTTTCCTCTTCCAGTCTGGTGATTTCGACTACTTTATGTCTTGGGGGAGTCGGCGGTGGTGC
>NC_051418.1:24259542-24259701 GCF_015228065.2 Penaeus monodon
AATTTGCGTAACGGGATGAACTGAGTGTTTTCTTCATTTCGTGTTTTTGTATTTGTTTATTTTTTTTGTGTGTGTCTCTCGCTGCCTTCTTTCCTTTATTTCTCCTTATACTCGCAATTTTATGTATATTCTCCTCTTTCCTCAACAGCTGTGCAAGCG
>NC_051418.1:24260101-24260180 GCF_015228065.2 Penaeus monodon
TTTCCTTCACGAATTCCATCCATGCTGATCTATAGAAAACGAAAATGCATAGAATTTTACATTCGCATTCTGGAAGTTT
>NC_051418.1:24260232-24260658 GCF_015228065.2 Penaeus monodon
CAAGTATACTCGCGTCCATAAAAACGCTCACACAGATATGTTCCCTGACATAAAAGTTGCAACTTGCAAATATGCAAGAGGAAAAATCCTGAGCCTCGCTCTTCACGTGCTGAAAGGAGGACATTTGTTGTCAACTAGTCATGGGCGTCGCAAAATGCCTCATCTGGGCATAAGTGGGATTGTCCTGAAAGCCTTTTGTCTCCTGCTCCCCCCCCTCTCTCCGCCCACCCGCAAACGGCTATGATGCCTGCTCACTGTACCTCTAATTCTTTCTGTCTGTTTCTTTTTTTTTATTTTTGCTGTGGGGTCTTTGTTCTGTCCGCTTGATGTGCATCTTGGGCTGCTTTTGTTTATATATCTAGATGCGCACCTACTCTAGTATAGAAATATACGCACACTCGCAGACCATGTTCATAGAAGCACATG
>NC_051418.1:24260707-24261047 GCF_015228065.2 Penaeus monodon
TTATATACATACACACTTCGGAAGGTCATTGCCCTCTTTTATTAATTCCTCAAGGTATTTTCAGCAACGCGTTGTTAGCGGTCCAGTACAATAGTTCATGCCTGAAGCGCCATGCACTTCGAGAATGCTGACTTGACGTGATCAATAACTGTATAGTGGAGTGCATGCTGTGAGTGGCCCAGCCCTTGCCTCCCCCCCCCCCCGCTTGCCTCCCCACTTTACCCCCTGCCTCCCCTTACCCTCCTTGCCCCCCTCTATTTAGCCCCTCCCCCCTCTCCTCCACCTCCCCCCTTCAACCATTCTTCTTAACGCCCTTCCTCGCCGCTCGATGTTGAGGGTC
>NC_051418.1:24261171-24261977 GCF_015228065.2 Penaeus monodon
AAAACACCCGCGTGTAAACCGTCCGTTGTATCGGGGCCGGAGAGGAGTGTAATAACGAGGTTATTTTTATGGGAAGGGGTCTAAAGTTTCAAGATTTTTTTGTCAGTTATGTCATTCCCTTCTGCTAATTAGATTAAGGGGCGGAGGGAAGCCGGCGGCGTTACCTTTGATGGTGGGTGAGACGTTGCGATTAAATTAATTGAGATGCTTTCCCTACATACCGTCGACGGCGAGGGGTTAATACCACGATTAGATTACTATGCTCAAGTGTTATAAAAAAAAGAAAATCAGTAATTAATTTTCTTCAAGAATGTGAGTCGATATGACGAATAAATTGACGGATCTGATCAGAAGAATACGACTGAATCATCATCACCCACTCAATGACTATTCAATCCCATCTTCGGACATTTTCACGAGATCAGATCGATTTCCGAAGATGAATGTGTTTGTCTGTCCTGTTTGTGCGTCGGCAGTGGTGCGAGACGGGTCAGGACCACCCCCGTTCTCCCTTCTCCCTCCCTCCTTTTGCCTCTGCCACGCAAACAAGCACAATGAAGCAAGCAGAGAAGAATTGGGGGAGGAGAGGGGGACGGGTAAAATCCATCACTCTGTGTTGGAATGACAATGTGACTGTCGCTCAATGTGCATTCATTCTTCCCTCCCCTCTCTTGTACATATCTGTCGCCATGCACATGATCTAAAAGAAAGTAATAACAAAAAGAAAGGAATGTGCTGGAGGGGCTCGCTACTGTTTGCAGCGTTCCAGTTTAAAGACACATCACGCCTGCGCTGAGGGCCCGGCC
>NC_051418.1:24262021-24262108 GCF_015228065.2 Penaeus monodon
ACTTTGCCTCTGTCGATTTCAGAACGGGGTGCGCTGTCTTATTTTCCCTTGCTATAATAGCTATCACCGTGCAGCGCTATGGAAAAC
>NC_051418.1:24262401-24262474 GCF_015228065.2 Penaeus monodon
TGCGTTTCTGAAATGATGGCTGTCGTACCATCCTCATGTCCACTGTATGATCAGTATCGCCGAAGAATTTTGA
>NC_051418.1:24262863-24263248 GCF_015228065.2 Penaeus monodon
CTTCCTGCTCCCATACCAGGGGAGAGGGGAAAGAGCGAAGGAGGCGGGTTAAGTATGGCTCAATCGCTCGTGGGCGGAAGGGAATCTGGTCCTAATATCGCACAGAAGGATCGAATCGAATCATTGATTTGTCTTTCCTCGAGATTATTTTTTTCATATGCACTCTATTTTTTCTTTCTTTTTGGCATCCGTTTATTTACTTGCGCCTGTTTTGAGGTTAGTCATGCTCCTTTACCGATTGTGCGTGACTAAGCTGCAGTAAACCTCAGTAGGTAAAGCACTTGTACAAGCACTGGGCGTCCCTACCGACACTTAAATTATGCAAAAATGTTGATACGAATGTTTAAAGCCACGCACGCATACATATACGCATGCCCCATCAAGC
>NC_051418.1:24263907-24264124 GCF_015228065.2 Penaeus monodon
TGCACCTTAACTCATGTTTCCATGTAAATGATAGGGCGAGGATATTACTCTTGTATACACAATAATTAAATTAGAAATTTAACTACATTAGTTTTTTATCTGTGGTACATCAAAGGAAGGTCTTGTTATCACATTATTCCACCCTTGAGATGGTGTTGGTGACGTTATTAGTTTGGAAACTTTAAATTGTCTTAACATACCGGTGGGGGTAAATGAG
>NC_051418.1:24264192-24265022 GCF_015228065.2 Penaeus monodon
AGAAGAAGAAAATAGGGGAGAAGTGGCAGGGAGGTAGGAGCAGAAAGATGGAGGTAAGGCATAAGACATAGATCCTATATATTTAGTCTGTTGTGTAAATAAGGTATCCACAGGCTGACCGGAAGAGGATTGGGAATTCGAAATTAGGAGAGGGGCGAAGGGTCACGGCATGACGACAGTTCAGAATCCATCTTGGGGTTTTGCTGGTGAACCTGTAGACTTTCTCTTATTTCCTAGCAAGTGGTCGTGACAGCGTTGTTACTCGTTTTGCGTTGAAAGGTCAGACGGCTGAATGAGTCAGCTAGCACTAAGCTTGATAAGGGGAATGAAAACAAAACGGTGGGAAAAAAAAACTTTCGGATTATCTTCTGTTTCGTTTAATTTTACATTGAACTGTCAGGATAACCTCTGTAAAAACTCTACGGTCGCCTCAAGCCATATTTTACAGTGCAGCTTCCATCGACGATAATCACTTGTCGCAGTCGCAGTTTCAGTCACTTCGTATTTCATTTCTGATATTTATTACTATCTCAAAGACAGAATGATTAAAGTCGGAATTATTTACATTAAAAAATGAATAATGAAATGAAGCACACGATAGCAGGGGCAATATATATATATATTTTTTTTCCAATCTTGAAGCTGCTTTAAGTGACTTTCACAGAGGTTTTCCTCCTGACGCTGCTCAGAATTCTGGTCAATAGTCGTATTTCTTTCTTTCTGGAACGGCAAGTTTATGTTGAAAATCATAGCAACATACAAGAATTTATATATCCTATCCATTTCCTTCGAAGATATAGAAGAGATACGAGATATATGATGAAGGGGGT
>NC_051418.1:24265610-24265865 GCF_015228065.2 Penaeus monodon
AGATGCCGGAACATGTCCTGTCTACACTGCGGCAGAAGCGCCCTTTCGGACGTCTCTCAGCCTCCATGAGTATTATCTCATCAATGTCCTTATTGGCCGGCGGGGAACCATCTTGGCAAGAGGAGGCGTGACTGAAACCTTATTATAAGCCTCGAACCTTTTCCTTATCATAGCATGTGTCCTCTTGCCGTCGTGGTGAGTGGTTTTCTCGAGGCATTCCTCTTTCTAAAAATCGTTTCAGTCCAAAATCGTATG
>NC_051418.1:24265903-24266442 GCF_015228065.2 Penaeus monodon
GGGGGGGGGGGGAGGATTTTTGGTCAAATTCTCGGAATAGGCTCTTTCCGTTTCACATGTAATCTGTTTCCACTTTCTCCATTAGCCGCCCTTTTTGTCACCACGTTTTGTCTCTTCTCATCCTTCTTTGCCCCTAATGTCGCTCGCCTTCCCCTCTTCATGCCAAGAGCATCTCTTCTTCATTATCCCACTCATTTCCCCCAGTTTCCTATCTCGTCCTCATCATCCTTCCCTCTCTCCCCTCCTGCTCCCTCCCATTCTCTTCCTCGCGCATCAAAACACTTCACATTTCCCGATGACACATTATCTCCCAGCACACGCAACAGCCTTGTCGTGTCGGGCGGGCGTGCTTTGATGTCGAAGGCGTGATTACCACAGGGCGTGCTCGACTCGGAGCCCACTGCGCAGGCGTCGACTTAAGGATGTACTCACGGCCGCGATCGCTCACTTCGCCCTGCATATGCAACGCCCGTGCAGCCCCAAACAAGGGGGGCTGAATGCATGGGTTCGTGTGAGACGTTGGAATAAGTGGATACATG
>NC_051418.1:24266511-24269043 GCF_015228065.2 Penaeus monodon
CCTTACACTCCTATACTCGCTGACTCACTCATACACACTCTAACCCCAACCCAACAGATAAAACTACTCACACACACACAAAGCAAGGAAAGATGATAAATGGCGAACTCAGGTTATTTCATCTCCATCATGATTTATATCATCATTAAGAGCTGAGAGCTTCATTCATTCATACCATAGGAGGGGAACACGCGACCCTCTGAGCCCTGGTCATTGACTCTACTCCTTGTACTCTTTCTTTGATTGTTATTTCCTTCTTTGAATGGTTTTGTCTGTCTCCTTGTACCCGGGCAAGTTGCGATCGGTTGCTCTATCTGTGCGAGATGTCTTTATCTTCCTGTCATGTAGATTAGGATTAAAATTTGCGCTGAAATTGCCTTAAAATAATACATAATCTGATAAAGTTGGTAACGCTGTGGGTTGGACTGTGACGTCACTCTGGTTGTCATGGTTACGGATGTTCCCACCAATATCTGAGGCGACCCGACAGTATTGGAGGAAACTACATTGTTTGGTCATATTTGGAGAATGTTGTTACAATCACTTGTTGTGGTTATGAGGCGAAGACGATTTATGTGGAATTAGTCAGTCTTCCTTGAAACTGGAAGACAAATTTAGGTCGCGATGTTCAGCAGGGGTTATTGTCTTATCTAGATTTTATCCTCCGGGTGAAAAGGGTATATCATTACGCATTTCTAATATATATTACGACAACTCTTACTCACAGTTCCGATACTCGTCATACATCTGGCTGTTTTGGTCAAGTGCAGACGGAACTGCGCAACATCATCGGTTGCCTGAAGAAAGATAACCGTTCATCAGTCATCATTGCCCGCAGAGTAAACCACAATTAAGAGGCCAACAAGACCTTATGAACTGCAGTTCACCGTCATAAATTCCAAAAACAAAGATGGCGAAAGACCCTCCAGCCGAGACCTCCTTTCGGACTTCATCTTGGGAGATTCCTTTTTCGCTGCCGCTCGCTCTGCCTACGTCACAAGCCGGGATGACTCATCGGCAGTTGCAGACAAGGCAGAAGTCCCTTTTCTGAAAGTTTTCCTATAAAGCCGCACAACGTTTTTTCGATCTCTCACGCAGCGGCCCGTGGCGAGGGGCTCCGGCGTCAGCGCTGGCGTAATCTCCCTCGGCCCATCGAAAGAGCCCAAATGAATATAAACCGCGAAGCCCGTGTCGCTGGCGTATGTGTATAATGCAGGGCGAGTATTAAAGAGGATAGCTACGGAGTGCGGTCCTTTTCCTTCCCGTGGGCGAGGTGGCGGACCAGGTCGACAGGCAGCCTCCTCCCGCCTCCCGCCGTACTCAGGCACACGCCGCGCCGTCAGCCACAGCCGGTTCGAGTGAGGGGGCAGTGTGCGAGTGTGGTCGGGCCTGCCTGCCAGCGAGTCAGGGTGTGGCTGTAGGGTATGGCGGAAGCGAGGGCGGCAGTAGGCTTCCTCACGCCAGTCCTCCTGGAACTTACTGGGTCTCCTTGCCTCGCGGTCTAGACGGGGGTGGTCGTTTCGAGTGTCTTAAGGGCAGAAGAAAAATTGGCATGCGCTTTCGCACGCGAGGAACATAAGCGATAAATGTCTGTGACGGATTTCATTCCTGGAGGAATGCCTCAATAAACATACTTTGAAAGGTAAGTACTTCTCAAGAAGATGTTGATTATCAGTACAAATCCCATATGCCCGTTTTCGAGCGGAAGAATGTTCGACAGAAAGTTCGCCTGAATCTGTGGTGCTGAAGTTCCTCTGAATGCCGTCAGTTTGACCGCAAGTTGAGAGCAGATAAGGGAAAATAATACAACATTGTGAGCATCAAGCGCCGCATGCCCGCGTCGACTGCGAGTGCATGCACATGGCTTATCATTTCCCGTCTCCGGAGCCGCGATAAGTGCCACGTATCGTTCATGCACGGCTGACGAATCTATACTTCAGACTTGACAAATCACAGACTAGTGAATGTGCCTGTCATGCAATCGCCCCCCAAGTCGCGTGATATTTTCTTGAAGAAGAAAATGGTTTCTTACGAATGGTTATCACAACATCAAATATTTTATAGGTGTCGTTTGCCACGTGGCTTCCTGATGGACAGCATGCGAATTTTCATCATATTAAAACAAAGAAAATAAACGAAAAGATTGTGTAGTAAAAACACGTGATTTAAAGTAGGACTGGAAGATTTTCTGTAACACTTGTTCTGCTATGGTTTGGGAAACCAAACCATACTCACGAGGAGATAATACCAGCGGCTGTACTGATAACAATTACTCAGGCACTAAGACACTCTGCTGAACCTTTACTGCTGTGTACATCGGCAGTGTCTTCAGTGCTACGAACATTTAGATGGTGAGAATGTTGCTTTAGTATGTGCAACTGACTGGATGTGATGTGATGGTATTTTTCGGTGGTAAACTACGGAGACGGAAATTGTTAAATGCCTTTAGATATTTCTCATTATTCTCAGCAAAATGACCTTCGCGAGATTAGCTTCCATAGATCAAAATTAGGAAGTGATTTAATTTTCCCT
>NC_051418.1:24269690-24269771 GCF_015228065.2 Penaeus monodon
TATTTCAAACTCTCTTTTCCACAGTTCAACATATGTAGATGATAGACGAATGAAGTGATCGATCGACAATTAGATAGAGTG
>NC_051418.1:24270378-24270852 GCF_015228065.2 Penaeus monodon
CAGATTTGGCACAATGCTCAATACTTTTATTCATGCTTGACTATTAGATAAATTTTGTTTATCTTGAGGCAAATATGAAGAAAACGAATGCAAGCTCATACCCACGAGCAATTGGCGTCCATTAGACGGCCAGTTCTTGCAACTGCTCGTAACAGTATGTATGTTGAAGCTTACTGCTCCCCGACCATTGTTAGTTAATTTGCAACATGCTCTCCGACGCCATCACCATGGTAGCTACGAGTGTCGCGATGCTGGCCAAGTTAACTGCAAAATTAAATCAGTGCAATTAAAGGAAGGCGAGGCGAGGAGGCCGGGGAGCGCCGGGCCGGGAGCAGGGGCGTCGCCGGTCGTGTGTTGGGCTTCAGGTTTACTCAGGCACATCGGGGGTGTAAGTGTGGTACTGTATGGTACTGTTTGCCAATGCGGTCTCTCTATTTGGTTAACTATCTTTCTTTCTATATGTCTTATAAACTA
>NC_051418.1:24270931-24272244 GCF_015228065.2 Penaeus monodon
CGTATAGCCTATACTACTGCTTACGTGCTGGAAATTATACACCTTGATGATTTAGCGCAAGTGAAACTTTCGTTACGATGAGTCACAAGACCAATATCACCTTCCTTGACAATATAGCAAATTACTGTTTTCTCCAATGCCGCAAACCTCAAATGTCTTAATATCTGCCATTGTCCAATTTACGAACGTTACTCAACCTCATCTTGCTAAAGGTGGTTGTCTCTCACCGCTGGAAATAGCACATATTCTTGGTTCAAAAAGACAGCTAAGAGACGTCCTGGTCGCTAATCCCCTCTCTCTCATTCTTCATCTTACTCTTTCTTTTCCTCTTTCTTTATGTTACCCACTCCCTCCTCTTCCCTTCCTCTTTATCCTACATAACCCCCCTCCCTCCTCATCCTAACCACTTCTCCCCTTCCACGTCCTATTTCCCTTCCCTCTCTATTCATCCTACCTCATTTCCTTCCCTCTTCGTCCTAGCCTCTCTTCCCTCCTTTATCTTACCCCATCCCACTTCCCTCCCTATCTCCTTTTCCTATCACAGTTTCCTCCCTCTTTGTCCTACTCCTCTCCCTCCTTCTTCATCCTACCCTCCTCCTTCCCTCTTCATCGCACTCCCCTTCCCTCCTTTACCTCCCCCCCCCCCCCCGTCACTAATTACATGTGGTTCTTACCTGTGCTTATTACCTCGCATCTCTGGCCGTCACATCCTAATGACGTCATAGATCACGTGATATTTCGGTCTGGTGAATCTTGCACCACTGTTTTGAGGTTATTGAGTTTGATTTATCTTTCATTTAGAAGGAAAATTGTCTCATGTACTCATCACTTTGCGATTATTGGTAATGATATTTTTAGAATGGTTATGGGTATTTTTAATAAAAACAATTGTAAAGGAGTTATCAAGCATGTGCATTGCTTGGTCTTGTTTTATTTCTACACGGGATCGTTTCGTTTATTAGGTACTTGCATTCTTATCTGACTCTGACAATTATCAGCTGATATGGTTGTCACTTTCATTCTCATCACAACGCCATTTAAATCGGCCATTTATCGCAGTTACACCTCGCAGAAGCCGTTGAATTTCAGGAGGTTTCGTGAATGGGAAACCGCTGGCGCTTATACTCATAGCCTTCAACATGTCATTCACGGCGACGGGCGGCAGCATGAGGCGGCCTTTGTATGTGCGAGCGGCATGTAAGGCTCATTGCTCTTCTTATCTACGTGTACTTTTCGACCATATGGTTGCGTGTAGTTTAGTAGTCTTTCTGTGTTCGAAGTTACGACACGACAGACGCCGACGGTATGTATGT
>NC_051418.1:24272764-24273047 GCF_015228065.2 Penaeus monodon
CAGCCGGTCTCAGTCGCGTCAGTCAGGCGGGACCTTGCTTGATATGTATGCACGAGTGACCACTGGGAGGGCCCCGGGAGACCCCAGGGAGACCCATGAGGGACCCCAGGGGGACCCCAGAGATACCCCATGGCAGAAGGGACCAATGTCCATCCGATTGTAAGAAGCAGTGCCGCCGCTCGCCTACACTGCATCGCGCTGCCGTTCACAGTGAGCGAGTATTGAAATGTCTCGCGCGCTTCGCGACGTGTGTTTTGTCTGGGGTTCTGTAACGGTCGTTTGT
>NC_051418.1:24273348-24273416 GCF_015228065.2 Penaeus monodon
AGCTTTCCGTCCACATTTTCATTTAAAAAACGCGTTCATATATGTTTGTTAGAGTGGATGCGCGTGTT
>NC_051418.1:24273491-24274654 GCF_015228065.2 Penaeus monodon
GAAATATACATCGGCGCTAAAGGCAAAGAAATGTGTGTGTGGGGAGGGGAGGGGAGAGGGAGTTAGCCATATCAAATAAATTAAACAGTTTAGCACAGACCTCCAGCATCTAACAACCCCGGCACAGATTGAAACCGAACGTGTGGCGAGGAGATTGGCGGCTCAGACCAATTACCACATCAAACGGAGGAATCAGAAGGAACAGATCAAGGAGGAAAACAGAGTGGAAGAGAAGCGAACGAGAGGAAAAAGAAAACATGAAAGGAGGCCATTAAGTTCAAGATATCGTTCAGTAAAGAATGTTGTTCGTCTGAATAGATGGGCGGATTCATAATCGTGTTGCGCCCGATTGGCAAATCATCTTTACCCAACATCTGCTAGATACTTACGGATTATCAAGAGGACAAGACGTAAACACCGAACAAACAACTAGAACGTGTAAGGAAAACCAAGATCAAGGAAGGAGGTTGATATTAATAACTTATAGCGGGGATCGACAGATGTTTTATATTCACGAGAAGGTAGTGATACGAAAAGAAATCTTTATTATCACTTTTAATTATTTTTTTGTTCTAGATTTTGAAGAGATGTTATGATTCGATTTTTTAAAAAATCTTAATTATAGGTTGATTATTTTCTTATTATTTTAAAGGGAAATTCACGTCTACGTGTCCCTTCCCCAGTGTTGCCAGCCTCAGGGTGAGATCATTTCCTTGCCACCGGAAATTAATAACTATATATTCCGCGTTCTTTACCCCGAGAGCTTCGCGGCCATTAACGGAGCCACTTCGGCCATCTGGTGGCGTTATTACGAAGTTAACGTAGTCTCGGCAATATTCCAATTAAAAGGAAAATATTCTCACGACCTTGGAAAATTTCCCAGCGAGTGAGAAGAAGAAAAAAGGATAATGCCAATACTGCAACAGATTGTGAGTTATGAATTTGTTGACATAAAATATGCATAGGCTTTTACATTAATTTTTATACGAGAGCGAAGTCGACCAACGGGAAACAAATGTAAATATATTTAGAAAAAATATATATACGCACAGTGAAGAGGAAATTAATTTTGGATAGAATAATCAGCAGTAAAACTAAATCTAAAGAAAAACATTTATCCTTTAGTGAGTATGATAGTGATATTGAACAGCTTGGATTCTGTA
>NC_051418.1:24274958-24275106 GCF_015228065.2 Penaeus monodon
AGCAAGTTAAAGAAACAGCCGCAGGTGAGCAAATGAGGCTGTAATAGAGTTGAATGCAAGTAAAGGGAAACGCACCCATGGGAATTCCAGGACCTCGGAGGATCTTGCACTCGCTCCATAGTCTGTGCTCCATGCAGTGGGTGGGCTA
>NC_051418.1:24275563-24275890 GCF_015228065.2 Penaeus monodon
TTCCCTCTCTCATTTTTCTCTCCCTCTCCTTCTCCCATTCCGACAAGTAGGTAAGGAGTTGGTTCGGACGGTTCTTTGTATCGGGAATACTAGCTCTTTCTCACCCTGTGATGTGCTGTCGGTCGTTTTCGCATTCAGACGGAGTAAATAGAATGCTCTTCGTGGGTTGGTTTTGATGTTATTAGGAAAATGTAAATGTGGAAGGGGGGGGATGTTATTATTATTGGAGTGGCCTTAGGGATTTGTGGGACTTGTTCTTTGTTTTTGCTGATCACGTAGGTGGGTAGGTGGGTGGAGGTTGTGATTGTTCTCTTCTCTGTCTGTTTG
>NC_051418.1:24276050-24276871 GCF_015228065.2 Penaeus monodon
ACGAATTATTTGATTGAGCATTTTAAACGACGACTTTAAAGACAATCAGTATAACCAGTCATACCAACACGTATTGCTTCTCGATAATCCCATCCTCAGAATGTACTTCCGAAGTCTTTTGAACCCAGCACTCCAATCCGGGGGGAATTCACGACCTTCCTTGCAATCACCGTGGCTCGGCCTGCACTGGGACTATACATATAAATCTAATCCTAAGAGCAAATTCGCCGGCATTTTCACAGCTGTTCCAACTACTGTAGCGCTCGTTATGCCGCTCGCTGTTATTTTCACCGTTCTAAAATGGTTAATGGAAATTAGTTTAATTGGCCCTCTGCGAAGGCCTCGGCTCTCGTTGTTTCCACGCCGACCATAACGACGTCGTGCGCAAAACTGTAGCCTTGATGCAGTAGCCGTTTTCTGTCTATCTTTGTCGGTCATTCCTACGTCTAGTTAGAGTACAGTTTTTGTGGTTCTTTTGGTATTGGTGAAGAAAGAGGGAGCAATAAATTTAGAGAGAGAGAAAAAAGGAAAGAAATAGATGGTAAACCCAAGTTTATTTCTTTCTCGATATCTGATTATTGTGGTGGAATTTAAAAGAAGAATTTAAGAAGAAAAATACGAAAAAGTAGCGGGATTTGACCCTATAAGTATATATTCGATGTTCCAATATTTCGTCACTGGCTAGCAAAAGCACCCATGGTGTTGCGAAAATATAAGAAAAAAAAATATATTTGTCCGAAGTACTGCACGTTCCATACCCGTGGAAAAGGACTCTTTCAGAAGAGGATGTTTTCGACAGCTGGGGAGTTTCTTTACTGGGC
>NC_051418.1:24276935-24277145 GCF_015228065.2 Penaeus monodon
TCCATCACCTCGGCAGACACGCCACCTGCTTCAGCTGGGGAAGGGCGTCTCACTCCAGCTGGTACGCTACTTAATGACTCGAGTAATGCCCCCTTCTCCTTCCACTCCCGTCCCGTCGCCTTCATTATCCCGAGGTGGATTCGCTCTCTTCGCCCTCCTTCATTATCTTCGTTTGGCTCTTCGAACTATTTAGCTTTCGCTCTCGCTGCG
>NC_051418.1:24277394-24277573 GCF_015228065.2 Penaeus monodon
CTCTTCGCCTTCATTATCCTGCTGTAGACTCTTCCGTGCCTGTTGGGGGGTCTCGAGGAGTGGAGTTCTCAGAAGGGGTCGATAGTGTGGCATGAACTGCAGTGGCTGCTGGCCTTGCTCCTCCTGCTCGGGCCGAGGGCGGGCGGCTACGTCGTCGCTGATAACGCTGGTGGGCGTCA
>NC_051418.1:24277673-24277843 GCF_015228065.2 Penaeus monodon
CGCGATTGTTTATGCATGTTATCTATTACATCTATCGTTCTTTGTGCGTCGTTCCTGACTCACACGTCGCTGATATCACTGGTGTAAGTTGTTCGTCTGTGTGCGATTGTCGTACTTGATCATCTATCTAGGCTTGTCTTTTGCGTCGTCACCCACTCGTGCGTTAATTG
>NC_051418.1:24277990-24278149 GCF_015228065.2 Penaeus monodon
CAGAGATCTCGCTCCTACAGTTATCGACACTCGCTCACTCACTTCGGCGTGTGTTTGTGTGTGAGGGCGAGCGCCGTTATTATAATCTGATATACAGTACGTTGTGTGTGTCGATCACATTATGTAGATTAATTAATCAAATATTCATTTATGTCGCAA
>NC_051418.1:24278190-24278282 GCF_015228065.2 Penaeus monodon
CTGCCTATCGGGTCTCTCGTCTTCGTGTTGTCAGTCACACATTCACTGTACGCTGTTGGTCTTGGTTGTATCCCAGAGACGTTTTAATTTTT
>NC_051418.1:24278346-24278937 GCF_015228065.2 Penaeus monodon
CTGTTTGATGTTCGTTGATCTGATTTTCTGCTATTTATTTGATTGTTATTTATTTCTTCATTTATTTGTTCCTGTTCACTGTTGATATCTTGTTGGCTCTGTTTCTCAGTCTCGTTTTTCTTTTTCTTTTCTATTTTGATTTCTATTTATCTGTTTTTATGCTGATTCCTCTGTTTTGTTGTCTATTTAATTATTATTAATTTACTTATATACTTATGTATTTATTATTTATTTATTCGTCGTCGCTCATTTAACTATTCTTTTTATTTCCTTATTTATTCATTTGTTTTTCTCCTCATTTTTCTATGCATACATATCATCTATCCTTCATGGCTCTCGTTTCACATGTCCACGCCCACACGCCCGCTCCCCGTCGTAATTGTCTCGCGGGCGTCTTTCCTGGCGTCTTAGAGGAGGCTAAAGATTCCGGTTTGTGCTTGTCCTTTTTATTGTCTGTTTTTTGTCTGTTGTCTTTTGTTTGTTGTTGCTGTAGCGTCTTGTGTGCTTGTTTAGTTGTGTTTTTTTGCGTTTTTTTTCCTCTCTATCGTTTGTTGATTTTTCACTCTTCTTTCTTTTTTCTCTCTCTTTCTG
>NC_051418.1:24278993-24279317 GCF_015228065.2 Penaeus monodon
TCATATTACTTTTGCTCTTAATGTGATTCGTTCTACTATCTTTCTCTCGTACGCTCATCTGCATTACAGATGCAGAAAGTTAAAATTGTGACCTATCTAATAATACATTCAGGAGATCCATATAATTTTAATAGAGTATAATAAGATGATACATAGAAATGACGGTTCGTTGCCACTTCCCCCTCTCCAAGACTATCCCATGACGTACTGAAGATATCCAATCTAAAAGAAGTATAATCGACATACTGAAAATATCAGTATTTCGGAGCTTGCTAAATTTAGCGTAAAAAGAGAAAAGAATAAAATTGACTCGAAGTCATGTTG
>NC_051418.1:24279803-24280314 GCF_015228065.2 Penaeus monodon
CTATAATATCAAATTCCACAAACATGTTACATTACGTCAAGCTTCGGTAATTAAAACTAAAAAAAAGAAGTTACAAGGGCGTGGGCGGCGAATTTTCACGCGATACTTACTATTCACGAAGGGAAAAAGGGAGATGCTGGCAACCCAGCGGCCAAGCACGTTGGCGGAATTAATCGCCGGTTCCATCTGCTGTTCCCGTCATTACGAATGCTAATCTTCATTATTACCATGTTACATTCCTTCGCAAAAAAAGAAATTAATATTCGGTTACAGGATAACTGGATGCGGCAATATTCGGCCTGAAAACATCGAATATAAAGACATTGCCGAGCATCGCCAGAACAGAAATTAATTAAATGATTAATCTCTCAAATGACGGAGAGAAAAGCGCTGCGGAGCAACGGGATTCTGAATTGTAATGGGGAAGGTTGAGTGTGGTTGGATGCGGTTGGATGCGGGGGGGGGGGGTGGTGGAGCGATGGAAATGTATGGAAAGAGGGGAGGATATTGG
>NC_051418.1:24280485-24280920 GCF_015228065.2 Penaeus monodon
CCGAAATAGCACAGACGCGGCAGAGAAACCATCAGGTGCTTTCCCCCAGCGAATCTATAAAGCCGCGGGATTTTATACGACTCAGCGCTTCATATTTTGGCTCCGAGTTGCCGCCAACGACCCCCAGGACGGCGGGCGACGGAGGAGGAGCGCCACTTCGCCATCGCAGAAGGGAACGGGGATGCTGCTCGGAGGATAATGTATTCCTCTCGCCTCTCTTCAAGATGCTGAGGAGAGGAGATGGCGGATGCTGTAGAGGGAGATGCATTCTTCCATTTGTATAGGGTCGTGTTTATGTGTTATTCTTTTATTTTGCCTTTTGTGAGAGAGAGAAAATGTTTCATGGGAGCACTTAGAATTATAGCCTGGATATGAGCAAAGAAGTTTTAAGTATCTTACAAGTATCTTCCATCCTATCTTAGAAAATGCTAGCAC
>NC_051418.1:24281097-24281456 GCF_015228065.2 Penaeus monodon
CACACACATATACACACATTCAATACCATGTTTCCTTTTCATCAAAATGTTAATTCCTCATTGACCCGCATACTTGCGACGATCTAAAGGGGGGAGGATAATGGGGGGGGGGGGAGATGAGAGGTCGAGATGAAGATATTTAATTTAAGGCAGATGATTTAGTGTCTCTAATTACTCGAAGATGCCGCTGATCCCTCGGCTCAATTAGCGCGATGAAAGACCCTCCCAAAGGCAAGATTACCTTCTCTTTGGTTTCTTTTCCCCTCTTTCGCTTTTTCTTTCCGTTTTTCTTTTCTTTTTTTTTACTTTGGCTTTGATTTTTCCTCTTTTCTTTGTATTTCTTTTAGTTTCTTCTTAGT
>NC_051418.1:24281618-24282121 GCF_015228065.2 Penaeus monodon
CTTTTTTCGCTTTTACTTGTCCTATTTATTTCCTTTTGATTTTGCTTGTAGTTTTTCTCCTTCTTGTCATCTTGTCTCTTGATTTTACTTCTTCCTTTCACTTTCCTTTTGATTTATCTCCTTCCTTTCATCTTCCTTTCCATTTTTTTCTCCTTCCTTTCATCTTCCTCCTCATTATTTTTTTCTCTCCCATTTCTTCTTTCCTTTCTTTTCAGTTTCGCCATAAACTCCTCCGTCGTTCGGGTCAAAGCAAGTCGTGATTAGATGCACTTCCGGCCGTTCCAATCAGCGTAAAACCCCCTTCATAGCCCGGGATTTGCGTCTCTGCACCGAATGTCAAGGATTCTCTTTATCTCCGTCTTTTCAGGGACTTTTGTATCTCTTTTTTTTCCTTTTGGTCTTTATCTTTCGCTCAGCTATCGTTATTTTTTAGTAGTGTCTTACGTTCGGATGTTATGGGTGTTTATTGTTTTTGTTTTTTGGTCTGAAGTTCAAATGTTATG
>NC_051418.1:24282202-24282552 GCF_015228065.2 Penaeus monodon
CGCTCAGCTATCATTTTCGGCTTTGCTTTTCAATCGTATGTCCTTTGACGGACCTTTCTGTGTACGGGGTTCCCCTTATTCTTTAGATTAACTTCCTCTCTTCTTTATACCGTGTGATACGTTTCCTCTGGGTGTCTCTTCTGTCCCTTGTTATTCTTTCTTTCGTCCTGTAACCCTTCTATCCTCGTCCCACGCCGAGGCTCCTGAGGTTTCCTTGCACTAAATCTTTGGTCTCTTGCACGTGGATTTTATTCTTTCTCTTCTCTTTTCTCGTTCTTTCTTTTTCCCCTTTCTTTTCCTTGCTGTATTGCTCTCTCTTTCGATTATTTTTTCTTTCTTTTTCTCTTTTC
>NC_051418.1:24282732-24282840 GCF_015228065.2 Penaeus monodon
ATGTCATCTCCTCCCACCCGCTGTCGATGCTCTTCGGTTGCTCTGTTTTACGACGGCAGCTTCTCCAGACACGCACGGAAAGCATCGCTGGGGTGTGACTGAAGACTC
>NC_051418.1:24282904-24282981 GCF_015228065.2 Penaeus monodon
CGGGGAAGCGTTTGTTGTCAAGCATGTCGTTGATCACGCTAAAGAGGACATTGCTGGTTCTTATTGCTATTGTTCTG
>NC_051418.1:24283254-24283819 GCF_015228065.2 Penaeus monodon
ATCTACGGACAACAATGACAGTTTTCATTTGATTAGTAAGCTTTCATCAAATGTCAGGTATTGTTATATAACCATCAGTAGTTTATTAGTCACATAAGTATTACAAATTTTAGTTGAAGCAGCCAGAAAGACTCATGGCCATATCATTGATATATCAATCCCGACATGCAAAATCATATGGTATGTGCGCATGTCGTGTGGGGAACAACGAGCGTGGGTATTTTCCATGATGTCTGCATGACTCCCCCCCGCAAAGTGTTTCTAATTATGCCGTTTTTGAGTGCGTTTTGTTAAAACTACTGCGTCGTATTATCGTAGTGTCGCATTATCGTTGGGAAATCCGTGTTGCAAATAGAGAATGATAAATTGGTCGTCTCTTAGTCGGAAACAGACTTAAGAAACATTTGGAAGAAAAGGAACTTCAAAATTTGAATCTAGTTTTGTCACTAGGACATTTAAAATGATGAGAATACGATATATATTCTCCAAAGCACGGAAGTAGTTACTGTTCACTGCCGTCGTTTATATGATCAATATATTTTGTCAAAGGCGTCCATAGCTATTT
>NC_051418.1:24283860-24283971 GCF_015228065.2 Penaeus monodon
TTTACATGTTTAGGTGTTTCTCTATTTGTGTCTTTTCCTTCTCTGTCTCCATACCCGACTACTTCCCACTAGACGGAAGATCCCCAACCGTGTCCCTCCTCGTGTCATAGA
>NC_051418.1:24284005-24285017 GCF_015228065.2 Penaeus monodon
CGGCTGCTTCCGCCGACGGGCCTCCTCCCTGACCGACGCACCAGAGCCGACAGAGTTTTAGCTAATAGCTCATCGATACGACGAATGCCGATGAATAGCATTGCCACAGCCCGAAGAGCCGGGCTCGCTAGCGAATAGCGGCTTCGGCTTTGCTGCAGAAGGAACGTTCCACGCGAGGACAGGGAAGGAAAGCGGTTATTGTACCGCCGTGTTCGTTAAAAGCTCGAGTTGGAGTTCGGAATAGATTATCCTTTTTTCCATCTCTTCATTTGATTACTCGAAATTTATCCCGTATTTGAATGGTGTGCCGGATAGCTTTCTTAAACGATCTATTTCCACTTCCTCCGTGTCGTATTTCTTGTTTTAATTATTGTCATATCATCAGGAAGAACTAGGCTCCATTGACTTATCTCATATAGGTGATTATGGGATTATTAATGACTTTATCATGACGTATAGATACTGTTGTTCATGAGTGCCATTGCATACAAGGGCGAGTATTGATCGGCTTCGTTTTGTGCTTTACATTTTTCGATTTGGACAGTACTTGATTTACGGGTATTTCTCTCCGTAGACTTTATGTCTAATTGTGATGACTTTCACGAATGGTTTGAGCGGTATTGTGTTAAAAGTGCAAAGTAATTCGAAACACTTTTCTTCTGTTTCTGTTATATCGCATTGCGTTTCACATCCGCTCATAGAAATTTTATGAAGTAAGATCATGATAAGATATATATATTACATAACATAAGACGAAAACACCCATTTCATTCCCCATAAAAGATATCTTCGCCAAGCGTCGACAGAATACCGCCACTTCTAAGCGAGGACCCGGAAGACAATAAGGAAGTTCGTGGCATTGTTATATTAAAAAAAAAACGCTTCTATGGCCCGAAAACCCCCATAGGCGACGGTGGCCTTACGCTCAGATGGAATTTAATTATCAGGGACCTCGCCAGCGGTGGGATTCTCGAACACTCTTTCGTCGGGGATTCCGTTCGTTCGTGCGTGA
>NC_051418.1:24285055-24285143 GCF_015228065.2 Penaeus monodon
CGACGCTGAAAAGGTGTCGCGTACGATTGGCGAGTCTTCGGTGCGTGTGTGTGTGTTTGTTGAGGTGGTGAGGTACGTGTATGATTTG
>NC_051418.1:24285525-24285659 GCF_015228065.2 Penaeus monodon
TAGGGGAGGATTGAAAAGGGGCCGCCGAAGGAACGTAGAAGATGCAGTAAAATATTCATGGCCATTTGAGTTTTCAAATCGATCAACTCCCCCGAAGCCTCTGTGTACAGGAGGTCCATGCAGTGGGTAGACTA
>NC_051418.1:24285867-24286530 GCF_015228065.2 Penaeus monodon
CGCCTAATTTAACCCCTTCTTTCTCCCCCTCCCTAAATTAAAGCTGAGCTGAAAAAGTACTCTTAAGTGCCTGGATTCTGTACACTGTGTAATGGAAATCACCCTTAGTTACGGCATCGTAAAAAATAATTAGACAGCAAATCCCCACCCCCTCCCCCCGGCAGTATCCACACAGCTTCACCGAGATCCATGAGCTTATGGCCTCGTATATTCGGATATTTGTGTATATAAAAGATGAGATTTATGAAGCGGATTTATAATACATTTTCGGTCTGGTGGTTGGTTCCTTATTTATTTATTTATTTTTCATTTTTATATTATATATTTTTTTTCTAATTAATTTTGATTTCTATGTCACGCTTTGTTTATCATGTACTATCAGGATTTATTTAGTATATCTGTTTATTGTATTATCCTTTTGTGTGCAATTATTATTTTTCACTTTTTTGTTGCTTTACCTAGTTCTTTATTCATGGTTCTGTCCTTTTAGCTATTTATTCATCTCCTCCATCATTCACCTTTTCTTCATTATCCACATTCATTATATTTTCCCTTCTGTGTCCGGGGTCTTTCCCTCGACTCGGCCGACCTTGAGGATACGTTTCGGTCACTGTCGGTATTTTTAACCTCTGAGTAAATGCAAGAACTGGAAATCGAAGACGG
>NC_051418.1:24286905-24287547 GCF_015228065.2 Penaeus monodon
ACTACCACAACTTCTAATAAAAAACACTAACAATAATATCAGCAACAATTATGATAATTATGATTTCTTTGCAAAATCAATTACAGAAATGGTGATACGAGGAATGAAAGATTATGGTTGCGTGACTCGACGGTTTCATCCGAGGGGAAATGTGTAGAGTAAAGGAGGGGAGAACGGGGTGGAGAAAGATAGCTAAAATGAAGAGCAAGGGGAAAAAAAGCTGATGACAACGGACGCACAAAAACTGGTAGAGGCAGAACAGAGGGAAAGTCAGAAAATCATTTTGAAAAAAGGACAGGAGATTGAAAGGAAGAGCGAGGTGCATTGTTGAGAAAGGAAAAAAAGGAGGGGGAATGATACAAAAGAACCATGAGAGGAGAAGGAATCGTGAATTTGTGAAACAGTAGAGAAATGATAGTGAATAGTAGTAGTATTCGTTATCAGTAGCAGGTGGGAATAACGTACATTTGAATAGATATCATCCAGTGATAAGGGATGTTCGAAGACTTACCATGTTGATGTATCAGGGGAGCAAAGATGACACGTGCACGAGTCGGCATTGAGACACAAGCGAGGCAAAATGGAAAACGAATCACTGCAACATCACCGAACCCAAAATGGCGATGGACCAGGAGATAAAGC
>NC_051418.1:24287797-24287953 GCF_015228065.2 Penaeus monodon
CAAGCGTTGAGTTAAGGATACAGAGATAAGTTCCAGAAGTCTTAGGAAGAAGACGAAGGAAGCCATTTGGACCGTCGAGGCTGCAGGCGGACGAGGTGGCCGCGGTGGCAAGTTCGGAAGGGATGACGGGAATTAGGAGTGAAACTGGGGAAATTG
>NC_051418.1:24288265-24288920 GCF_015228065.2 Penaeus monodon
GTGGGGAGAGGGTGGCCCGCCTTTAAAGCTGTGATGGTGCGGAGCCAGCACCACACAACACCACTCAAGGGACGTATTCTGAACGCGCACTTAATACCTGCTCACGCCCCCACGCCCACACTTAGGGGAGGTGTTGATGGTGGGGCGCCGTGGTTACAGTGCTGACGAGATTTTCGGCAACAGTTCAGTTGGTGGTTTAGATTAGCTTTACTTCTTAGCTTTACTTCTCTCTTTTAATATCTGTCTGGAATGAGCAAAAGCAAGCAAGGAGTGTCCGGGTGCTGGAAATCATTGTTTATACGTTTTATTTTCTATTGTTTCATTGTTTTTTTTTGTATTTGTTTTGTGGTGCTTTTGCTAGTTCACGAGTCGCTCCCTCTCTTGCCTTCAGGGAACCGCACTTTCCTTCCTTTCTTTCCTTCTCCCGGGACGCCCCTGTTCTCGTCCTCATGGCTTCTTCCTTGCGCAAAGAGACAGTTTTCTTTGTGTCCCAGAAGCTGTTTGTTACCGCGCTCGTGTCATCCGGGCGAAGCGAGGTTGAACACCCTGGCGGCGGTCAAGGTCGCTCCGAAGTTCATGGTGTTCTTGGTACGTTTGGATTTGAACAGAGAATAGGAAAAAAATGAATGGAGGATGAATAGGACTTGTTTATTTG
>NC_051418.1:24288948-24289191 GCF_015228065.2 Penaeus monodon
TGGGGAGCTAAATGCGATGTGTGTTTATTGTTGTAAAGACGGAAGGTCACTTCTAATTTCACGGCATTCTTAGATGTTTGAATTTGAACAGAAAACTGAAGAGTGAATTGCGTGATGGATAGGATTTGTTCGTTGTGGTAATAAGAGTACGTGATGGAAAGTTGCTTCTCAATTCATGACGTTTTCGAATCTTTAGAATATGGTCATGGAATCAACAAAAAGACAATTTGACCGCATTGTGTG
>NC_051418.1:24289237-24289624 GCF_015228065.2 Penaeus monodon
GAGTTGTTTGTAATAAAAGATGAAAAATGAAAGTCGCCGAGTTCATCGAATCTGAACTGAACTTGGAGATGAAGTCGACTTGGCAGCATCTGAACAAGACAAAGAAACAACAACAGAAAGGATAGAAGATAAAAAAAAATTGTTTGTTATTGTGATGGAAGTTATTATTTCATTGTTAGATTATGGAGTGCCATAATAGAGGAGAGGAAATTGTATGTATTGTTTTGTTTTTGTTTCATTGGGCGTGAAGGACAGCAATTATGTTTTATCATTATTATTAATTAATTCAATTAGATGATAAGGATAATCTGTACGGTATATTATCTGGATAACCTTGCGGGTATCATTGTATTATTTCCTATAGGATGACGTCATCGAATATATCTA
>NC_051418.1:24289898-24290252 GCF_015228065.2 Penaeus monodon
TGTCGTTCACGCGTGCCTTTTGATTGTCTTGATTGCTTACTTGTTGCATGTACACGTGTGTGAAAGTGTGCGAAAGAGAAAGCAAGAGGAAATTCAACCAACGACCCCCACATTCCCTTCACATTCCTATTTGTCCTTCACATCCTCCTTTATTCGCCTCCTCTTGCGTTTCATTCGGGCCCTCCATTCCCCGCCCTCTCTCCTCCGAGAGTAGCGTCGGGTCAAAGAAGCAGCCTCTTTGAAGGTCGTGAGGAGGTCCACTTTGACCTCTCGTCGCTCTCGTTTTCCTCGGTGGGATTTTGCGATGGATTTTGATAATGGGGTGAATTAAGGGTATATTGCTTGCTGGCTTCC
>NC_051418.1:24290945-24291253 GCF_015228065.2 Penaeus monodon
ACACTCTATTCTCGTGTATTTTTCCTACTCCTTTCACTCTTTCTTTTCTTTCATCTTTCCATCCGGTGACAGCAGAAGTTGCAAGGCAAGAATATCATTTTACTCGCATGGTAATACATCCGCTTTTCATACTTCCTTTGATCTTTCTTAGAAACAGAAGACAATAATAAAAATCGCCAAGAAGTGACAGTCATGAATAGACAGAATGGTTAATAAATGTTTTCTTTGTATGCTTTCTTTTATTATATATCCTCGTTCCATTATTTCTGAAAATAAGATTAGTTGATTTGATTCCTTGAATGTTCGTG
>NC_051418.1:24291374-24291575 GCF_015228065.2 Penaeus monodon
CATGATAATCGATGATATTTATCATATAACAAGAACGAAAGATTTCGTTCCAAACTTGATTTATTTTCCCAGTAATTTGTATTTTTGTGCTGCTTTATTTCAAAGGCAAATACATCTCGAAATTGGATGAATACGTTCACAGAAATGCAGGATATGATAAACTGAATATGAATATATATTTACAAGGAGAGAAAAAATGTG
>NC_051418.1:24291799-24291929 GCF_015228065.2 Penaeus monodon
GTATTGTTGGTTATAGGTGGTTTTGCCTAATGTAAATGGCAAACACCAAACGACACACACCATCAGACACCAAAACCGGTCACTCCCTCCCTTACCTCTGACACACTTCACAACTCCCAACCCTATCCAT
>NC_051418.1:24292239-24292980 GCF_015228065.2 Penaeus monodon
CCTAACTGTAAATGGCAGATGCGACCGATAGACGAAAGAGCGATCCATTAGACCCAATAAACCGTTGTCACTCTCCTCCCTTACCTTCCTGATCACACTTCCAACTCTGCCAACCTCTTCCCCTTCCATCCTTCTTGCTCGCTGCCAGCGTCGTCTTGCATCACCTACCAGACCCTTCCAGCCTTCCCGTCCTCCTCACCCTTTTGCAACTTTCCAGCCTCCCCGTCTTCAGCACGAGCAAATCCTTCCATCCTCCCCACCTATAAACTTAAACTACCTCACTCCTCCACCCCTACCATCTCTACATCTTTTCACCCTCCACTCTCCACCCTTACCGCCCACCTCACCCTTCCACTCTCCGCACCTACCCCCCTTTTCACCCTACTAACTATACCTCCCTCCTCACCCTTCCACCTCTGCCCCTGCCAGCCTCTTCACCCTGCCGCCCCTGCCTCCTTTCTCACCCCTCCACTCTCCGCCCCTGCAACCCTCTTCACCCTACCGCCTCCTCACCCTTCCAACCCTACCATCTGCTGTCACTCGTAAACCTCTTCCACCCAGCGACCTTCGCCCTCAGCACCCACCAGCTTTGCAGCGAAATCAGTCTTGCGATAAAATTTATTATTAGCTTGTGGGAGAAAAGAGCGGAGAGGGGAGTGGAAATAAGACGCGAAGAATTAACAAATGTAAAAGAATATGAAGGACAGCGATGTGGTTATTTATGAAGAGATATAGATTTAG
>NC_051418.1:24293877-24294116 GCF_015228065.2 Penaeus monodon
CACAATGTTCGATGTTTCGGACAAGTTAGAACGGCAGTGATCAGTGGGGCAGAATGGCCTTCCTGATTTTTTTTATTATTTCGTTAAATCAATATTCATCGGGCAATCAAGGCAGTGGGGAAAGGAAATTCGAAGAAATAACGGGTCAATACAGTCCAGAAATCTTTCTTATATATGAATGTTTACGTTTCTCTGTGACGTCAGGGCGACGATATCGACGACAAGGTCACGAAATGTCA
>NC_051418.1:24294430-24295170 GCF_015228065.2 Penaeus monodon
AGAAGTGGCAGTGGACACTCATTCCTGACTGTCTTATCTATGTAGCTATCTGATTCTTATTTCAGTTTCTCTTCCTAATCTTCCCTTCACTCTATTCCAAGCCCCCCCCCCCGCAACCACCCAGTCCGAGCCTCTGTCTCTCTACCCCCTCCCCCTACCCTCCCACCCACCTCACAAATCCATAGGCCCAGGTGAACTTGTAATAACTTCCTTCCTGTTCGCGCGAGCACCTGGTGTCTGGTCAGATCCCCCCCCCACCTCCCCCTCTCCGTTTCCCCCACTCCGCACTCTCCCCTCCTGCTCGCCTTTACTTTCCCTCTCCCCGACCCTCTCTCTATTCCCTCCCCCCCCCATCTCTTTCCCCTGACCCCTCCCACTCCCCAATTCCCAAGAAAGTGACCTATGAGGGGACTGTGTTTAATCACTTTAGGAGACTGTCTGAGTGAGTGACAGCGACAGGGTTATGTTATCTTTACGTACTTTTCGAAAGACTAGTAATTAGGTGAAATAAAAACAGAAGTAGAATAATTTTCCGTATATATTGACATATATGTAAATTTAGTGTGTGTAGTTATCCTGGGCATTACGTTTGCACCATTTTTTTCTGTCTATTTCTCTGTCTGTATGTATAAACAAATATAGATGGGTAAATAAATAGTAGATAAAGAGGTTGATGTATATAATTTATCACAAACAAATTAAGTCCAAGGCAAGAAAAGAAAACATCATAGAAATCCAGA
>NC_051418.1:24295215-24295371 GCF_015228065.2 Penaeus monodon
GAATGAGCACAGCAGTCATTAAAGATTTACCCTTCGGAAAGTGTGTTCACTGCCACTTCCGCAAAAAATTCTGTATACATACTTCTTAAATAAATATTTACTTCATCATCTAATCACTGTATGCTCATTTGCGTCTTTCCTTTCCTCTTTCCTCTC
>NC_051418.1:24295821-24296032 GCF_015228065.2 Penaeus monodon
CTTGGTGGCGAGTGTAATTGGCGCGGCCCCCGGGAGTGAGTTCCAAGGCCGTTCCTCATGGATGCATTTCTTTCGGAACAGGTTTTAGCGTCCGTCAGGCAAGGTCACGCAGTTATGCTCCTCTCTCGGTTTCCCTCTCTTTCTCCTCCGGGGTCGTGCTTATCTCTGCTTTCTGCTCTCTGGCTCTCTGTGTCGCCGTGCTTTCGTTTCC
>NC_051418.1:24296065-24296229 GCF_015228065.2 Penaeus monodon
ACACTCATGGACATACACGGAAGTACATGTACATGCGCTCGTATTCGCTCGCGTACACGCGTATTATTTCATACTCACGCTTACACTCATACACTTACACACTTAAATTCAAGTTAAAACTAAACCAGGTACACTCACATACGCTTGCGTCCATGCACATGCAG
>NC_051418.1:24296479-24296764 GCF_015228065.2 Penaeus monodon
AAATTTAAAACAATACCACAAAACAATTCGCACAATACTTGTAATATAATAAAATATTTGATATTCTTTTCACGTTATTATATTTTACTGTAATATATATCCTGTATCTATTGTTCTTTTCAATTCCAATTTGACTTGGTACAACGTTTATACAAGTTATTTCGATCATTTTTTCATCATCGCATGTTTGCTCCCTTTGTTTATGTCCAGAATACTTGATCCCTTATTCTCACATTATTGGCAAATCACCACAGTTGACATGATGAGTAAAGACAGGTTAGGCAC
>NC_051418.1:24297171-24297948 GCF_015228065.2 Penaeus monodon
ATCAGCAAACAGTCGTGGTCCCACCCCCCATCCTGCATGAAACACACCTACACGAAAATACTAGCACGTAATGCAGCATAATGCAGCTATTCCACGCATGCGCAGGTCACCTTCCCAGGCGCAAAGGGGCGCCCGTTTCGTCTCGATTACCTTCTCGTCTTGCATAGTTAGGGGTGATTAACCCGACTAATTGGCATTATCAAAGGGGGTGGGCGAGTGGTAGCTTGTTATTAAAGTTCAGCATCTTGTTTATTCTTAGATTTTGGGCGTTGGGGGAAGGGAGCGAAGGTGCGATAAATAATCTCTTGATTATTCGGTGGGCGGTAAGGCGTAGGAGAAGGCTGAACTGATCGAAAAATGGGTATTTTTTTTTCTCCTTTCGAATCATAATCGGCTTCTAAGATGGAAAGAAAAATTTTTGCTGTGACTTTTATATTTTGGTTTAGATCATTAATTGAAAAAAAGGGTTATGTATATTTTTTTTTTAGCTTTATACCGGCAGTTAGAAATGCTTATTCGATTCGCCGATTCTGTTTAAAAACACATCAGAATTTTTGTAAAGTTAATCAGTTGATGATTAGTTAGCTAATAGTTTTACGCTGGTATTTCAAGATATTCTAAGATAGCTTGCGGATAGCTATTAACTAGCATGTTCGTATTAATTAGCATATTCCGATAATTCTATTCACACCCAATGATTGCAGATAACGCTGTGTATGTCAAGCGGTTAATGTGCTATGCATATGTGAAGCTAATTAAAATGAAGTCTCTATAGAT
>NC_051418.1:24298637-24299309 GCF_015228065.2 Penaeus monodon
TGGTAATTGTGGAACCAAACTAAGTAGCAACTGTTGTTTACAGAATTATAGCCTGCCTCGGTAGTTCTCCAATAGGTGACTCATCGCAGTCACTCTCCTTACACTTATTGCAAAAAGACTTCATAACAGTTGACAACTGCCTTAGTCCAGAAATAACCATACGGTCACTCGCTGCCTACCATACAGTTAATCGATATCTGTCATGTGGCCCCTCAGTGCCACACAAGCACGAGTCGGTACCTGCTGTACAGTTATAGTGTGCTGATATTTTTGATGTAGCTGTTCAGTGCTCCTTTTACAGACTGACGCGCAATTCATTTCGGGTGAATTAAATACTCTCATTGTGGAGGGAAATCTACTTGCACATTATATCCGTGAGTTGCGTCTATGAATATTGTGTAAATTATAATTTTTCGGAGCGAGCGTCGGATTAGGAAACTTTGTCATGGAGTCAGCCAGGTGCGACCGCTGGGTGCCGGTTACCAATTTTTTGTTGTCGGACGCGAGAATATTCATGATCTTTACTCGACTTTTCCATGGCGACGTCGCATGTCAGTCGATCAGGAGAAGTGGGTCGATATCCCGAGACGTGAGAGTCGCATCGACGAAATTTATCACGAGGGAAGGAGACAGTCGAGCGAGGGAAAATAGCAGGAGTTTCCGCGTGACGTC
>NC_051418.1:24299384-24300053 GCF_015228065.2 Penaeus monodon
AGTAACGCGAGTGTGACGCGTGCATCACCAGTGTGTGTTGTGTGGTGGTGACGACAACGCGGACCTCGGGGGCTCCGTGACTCGGGCAGCGTGAGCGCGATTTGGCGAACGCCGATTGATTGGCCCTGTGGCTGCTGGGGCGCGCGGGAGGAAGACCACGCCGAGTGATTGTGATTGCAAAGCCTGGAAAATCATGATATTGATCAGTGAAAGATTCTCGGTTTACTATTTCTCTTATTCGCGATGACGTTTCGTTGCAGTGAAGTGTAGGAGACAGAAAGTGAAATTGTGGAATAAAAATCGAAAATGAAGTGATGACGCTTCTAAATTTAATGCAGTTTGGACATAAGCCTATGTGATCTAAGGTGACAGTTATATCACCAATCGTATAGGTGATAAAATGCTCGCGCTGACTCAGATGATAAGGTGCCAAACCAACGGCTCCTGTTAAGATTGTAATCAGCGATAAGGAAATTCGTTAGTGAGGGCGTGAGGCGGGTGCGGGGCGCTGGAGGAATAGATGGAACCGAGAGATGGCGCTGCTGCCCAAGGGGGGGGGGGGGGAAAGGAGCGATTGGTGGGAGAAGGAAGGGTGGAAGGAAATGGGGACGGAAAGGAAGGAGAGAGAAGGGTGTAAAGGGTGGGGGGATATGGAAGGGAGGAAAAAAG
>NC_051418.1:24300410-24300676 GCF_015228065.2 Penaeus monodon
CAGGGTTGTTTACGCTTCGGGGGATTTCCTTTTCGTTAATATCAGGCAGGAGGACACGCAAGATGTTCCGCGTCTAAGATAATCTCAAGATATGGAGGCCCAGCGGAAGGTGATGCTGTCACCCTCCTTCTTTTCTCTTTCTCTTTTCCCTTACTTTTTATCCCTTCACTCTTCTCCTTTTCTTTTTTTTCCCTTTTCTATTGCCTTCTTCATTGTCCATTCTCTGTTCCCCTTTTTATTTTTATCATCTCTTACCCCTGTTCTTT
>NC_051418.1:24300828-24301080 GCF_015228065.2 Penaeus monodon
TTTTGGCAGGGTTATTGATTTACATTAGTTTTGTTTACGTAGCTTCACCGTCGTTTCCGCTCGCCGTGGAATTTGGTACTCCACAGTGATTATTAACGACGTAGATTTGCTTGAGATTACATGACAGTTACATGATTAGCGACTCCTAATTATTAGTTACGATTGGGGAAGTAGGAGGTTACATTAACTGATTGAATAATAATTTTATGTTAGGAGGTTGTAAACATAGATACGTGTATACATATGTTCAGG
>NC_051418.1:24301456-24301925 GCF_015228065.2 Penaeus monodon
AGTAGACAGAGAAAGAGAGAGAAGGAACACCGGCGCCAGTCGACCGTGGCCTCAGATGTACAGGTGCAACCTGGGGGGTCAGTGTAAGGCAGGTGTTTATACAGCTGTGTAAGCAGACATACGCGAACACTTGTATCTCCTTTGTTGAAAAAAGAGGAACGCTGAAACACAATCCGGTTGCGTTTCTCATTTATTGCTATAAATAAGTCGTGGTTGACGCATACCATATCGGTTGACATCTTGTACACATATCACCATCCTTTTGATGTCTGATGATTGCTGTCGCTATTTCATTACCGTCGCGGCTAAGAGGAAACAACAGTCGGATGCGACACGCTAATTGTACCCCCTCTTTACACCAGTTAGACACTTTTTGGCAATATCCTCGCTCGTTACCTGTGTTCACGTGTAATTAATTCATCAAGCAGTTTAATCAAACTAGCCATGGGTTTATGTAACAGAGGGTTAA
>NC_051418.1:24302115-24302254 GCF_015228065.2 Penaeus monodon
TTGACGTATTGCCCGGTATTATCACGAGTGTACGCTGTTATGTCATCACGGTAGACGCCGCTGGTGAGTGGAGGACGTGCTAAAAATACCCCTTGACGTAGCGGAGGATTCATGGCGTTGTGTTGTTTCCAGAGCCGCG
>NC_051418.1:24302283-24302582 GCF_015228065.2 Penaeus monodon
CGGGAAGGGGAGAAAGTATGTGTAAGATTAAGATGGAAGTTAGGGAGGTAGGGATAGGATTAAAAGGATAGAGAAGGGGTTTAGAGAAGGATTTTCCTAGGACCCGGATGGAAGGGAGTAAGGGAAGGAGGGAGAGAAGACTAGAGTGAGGGCAGAGATAAGGGGATGAGAAGATAAGGGAAGGGGTTAGGGTGTGTAAGGTGGGGTAGAAGCGTGGGTTGATAGTGCCCGCTGATGCTGCTGGTGCTGTTGTTAATGCTAGTGTCATCTTGAGTTGTCATAATGTTTCTGATGTTGGT
>NC_051418.1:24302681-24305850 GCF_015228065.2 Penaeus monodon
GTTTGTGTTATTTTTTCGCAATTGCCATGGATTGCTTTCATGGAGATACTATCTTATTAGTAGTGCCACTATTTCTTTTGTAATATAGATGCTATCGTGAGGATGTTTATGCAAATCAGTTGATATTGTGGCGGTGCAAAGGATGGAGGATAGTGCACTTGGGGTTAATGATAGGGTGGTGATGAGAATGATGTTGGCGAGGAGGGTGTACCATTGGTGTTGCCGAGAGTCGTGCACCATCGGTTCTGACGAGGGTGGGGTATTTAGGGTGAAGTTGGCGGATGTAGCGTATAATGGGTGGTTGTTGGTAAGGTTAGTGTATCTTGGCTGGTGTTGGCGAGGACGGTGCACCACTGGTGTTGGCCAGAGTGGTGTATCATGGGTGGTGGTGGCAACGGTGGTGTATAATGGGTGTTGTCAGCATTGGTGTCTTGGTCGGTGTTGGCGAGGACGATGTATCATCGGTGTTAGCAATAGCAGTGCATAACGGATGGTATTGGCGAGGCTGGTATATCTTGGATGGTGTTGGCGAGAGTGGGGTGTCATGGGTGTTGAAGGCGAGTGCGTGCAAGGGTGAAGGGTGAAGGGTGAAGGTAGGGAGAGGATGCAAGGCTACCTCAGCGTGACCGGCAGAACACGCTCAGCTTGCATTAACACAGCAATTGGGAATTTAATTTTAATAGAATTCGTGTGGACAAGAAAAACATTCTTATATAGGGATTTGGAAATATTGCTATATGAATACCTTAGTTTGATTGTACACGTTAAATAGATTTTGTGAATCATACTCTAACCTGAAATTAATGACTGCATTTAGAATCACGATGTATGAAGAATGTGAATATTTTTATTATTATTTGCCTTTATTAACGTCAAGGTAGTGGCATGCCAGATGTACGATATAGACATTCAATCGATGCAATTTTAACAGGTACTTATTGTCGAGGAGAACAGGTATTGGAGAAAAAGTTTTCGTAAGCGCAGGTCTGATCACGTTCTCAAATAATTATGTATTCATTTTAAAGCAAGGCTTATTTTCGCGAGCAACCTTTTGTGAATATTTCTAGCCGTGAGTTAATGGGAAAGTATTCTGCTGAATTGTCTTTGATTAGATATTTTGTTAATTGTGAAAGAAATAACGCTTATGAGTTTGATGAGCTCTTTATGCAAATATTACTTCAGAGAGGTTTTACGTAGGATAAAGCAAGAATTCTTGGTAGAAGTTGATCACCAAAATGCGTTTCTGGTGGTCGCATGCTCAGTAGACCTTGTTCGTATGCACGGGCACATTTTATGCTCACGTGCAGATTCGAACGGACGCTTATCTTTTGTGCTTTTTCGATTTTGCATTTTTTTATTTCTCTTTTTTTCTTCGTTTTTCTAGTATGTACGGTATTTCCGAGTAATAAAAAGGCCGATGGCAAAGAAACAAGACACCCGTTTGTTTTGTGGAAAAAAACGGAAATTGAAACACTATTCTGATATTTCCTCCCGAGATATACTCGAGAAAGCTGTCTAGTCGTTAAAAATGCTAATGGCATGAATTTCAGCGCGGTGGCGTTATAATTAAAGATAGATTGGGTTAATGAGGTTGACTCACAGTCCCTCCTTCCCACCGCCCTCCAGCCTTTTGCGCCCCCCCCCCCTCCAACACGTGGGTGAATGACTGTCTTGACAGGCCCTCTGTTGGCGACATTCTTCTGTGGCTGTGGCTCCCTTTGCTGTGGTTGGTGCGAGGGCATCCTGTGACTCTCACGGTTTCTGTGGCGAGGCTGCGTCTGTGACAGATGTGTCTGGGGAGTTTTGGGGAGCTGTGGGGAGTTAGGGGATGGGGGGGGGGGGAGGCGAGCGTCACCGCGTCAGACAGGAAGGCTTTTGTCTGTGACAGGTGTATTTGCTTGTGCGGCAGGTGATTGTCTGTGAAGGGTTGTTGCCATGGTGGGTGGGCGGGACTTTAACAGCGGTCCATTTAACTTAGTTGTGTTTTATTCATTGTGATTTCGTTCTCACGTTTCTTTTCCGCACATGGGTGATGTGATGATAGCGTGTGATGAAGTCGAGTCTGGATCTTTTTCTAATGGTTATTCAAAGGCTGGAACTTTTTTTTTGGAGGTTATTAATCGCTTATCTAGGACATGATTTTTTTCTGTTTAACCAGTGTTTTTATATTTCCCAATGTGAGCTTTGTCATCATTCTCGATTATGCTTCAGTGATGAGTATTGAACCGGAGGCAAGAATAGCAATAGACACGTAATGCATAGAGAGATAAGAAAAGCGAATGGGTAAGAGACACAAAGAGAGACGATAAGGAAGATCAGTATCGAAAGCTCGGCTGACCGTCCAGGCTGAGAGTGAAGGCTGAGGGTGTAGCGGTAACAGGAAGGACAAAGCGGGACCGGACACGAGGGACAGCTCCACCCTCACCTGCATGACCGCGGACCACGTCACTTCCACTCTCAGGATCCACCTAGCTCCCCCCCTCTCAGCTGATCCCGTCTGATCCATTTCATTTTGTCTCCTATTTTCTTTCCATCCATGTCTGCCTTTTATTCCGCCGCGAGCAACCCGAGACGAGGGGGAAATATTCTCGTCAGAGTCATGACAATACCCCACGGACTAACTTTATCGATGTTCTCGCCACCTCCCCGCTCTCACGTCTCAGGCATCGTCACTATGGCGGTGATCTCATCAGCACCAGTGTTACCAGAACGAACTTTCTAACACGGCAGCGAGCCCCCAATCACTTTCACAGCGTTACCAGACTGGAAAAATTCCATGCACGCAGCGAGTCCCGGAGCCCCATGCTTGGGAGTCCTAGTTTGACCAATAAAAGCTTTATGGCAACTTAGAGAGAGTTACCAGGTGGCGAATAACCATATACTAAGAGAAGGTTGTGGGTAACGGAAGTAACGGGGTTAACTTTTTATCGACGAAGAATGAAAGTTCGAGAAAAGAGATTGCGGCCAGGAGTGGCTCACTTGATTGTGAGCGATGTTTACAGATGGAGTCGGAGACATTGCTTGAGTGGAGAGACCTTAAGAATATGAGGCTCAATTACGGCCTGATTCTCTTGCAAATAGGCGTGTTGATGGAAAAGGCGAGGCGTAGGATGGACTGTTTTATACGTTTTTTCCTGATTGAATTTGGACGATTGTTTTTCTTCCAAAG
>NC_051418.1:24305938-24306105 GCF_015228065.2 Penaeus monodon
CTCCCCCTTACCCTACGTCTCTTCCTCTCTCCCCTCCCTTTTCCACCTTCTTTACTCCTTCCCTTTCTTACCTTCGCCCTACACCCACTATTTCCCTCTGTCTTCTCCTGCCCCCCTTTCCTCCCCCACACCTTCCATCTTTTTCCAGTCTACATAACCGATAATAT
>NC_051418.1:24306138-24306287 GCF_015228065.2 Penaeus monodon
TCGAAGCGAAGAGAAACTTAGTGAGAGAAAAACATTAATTGGACACGGTCAGTGAAAACACCAACAGTGGACCTTCATCTTCAGCATGGCACTACGCCGGAGATGCCAGATGACGATGCTGTTGTGTTGTTATGGCTACTGGAGTGATC
>NC_051418.1:24306509-24306587 GCF_015228065.2 Penaeus monodon
GATTTGCAAAGAGGAAGGGAAAAAGGGAGTGAAAAAACAAAAAGGGATGGAGGGAGAGGAGAATATAACATGGTTAAA
>NC_051418.1:24306681-24306930 GCF_015228065.2 Penaeus monodon
GGGATAAGTTATTGTTGAACAAGGAATTGTTGTTGACTTGGACGACAGAAAATTCTCTCTTTTATAAGTCTTTTGATAGGAAAGAGAAATATGTCGGTTCTGAAGTTTATTTATAATTTCGATGGTGATCCTTGAACTAGTTTGTTATATATAGCGCTAACGTTGCAGTTTTATATTGTGTTTTATATCTATAGCTATATCACCCTCACTGTCAACACTATTTTTTTTTATCACTAAACCTACTGTTCT
>NC_051418.1:24307287-24307981 GCF_015228065.2 Penaeus monodon
ATCCTTATTAATATTATAATCAACCCGTGACCATTATTTTACACAGTTAGTGGTTCTATTTTAAATCCACAGTGACCAAGCTTCCATGCTTATCTCTCATAAATTGCTAATTGTTCTCAAATATATGCAGTATATGATATAAAGTCTTACTAAAATTAACCTTGTCTTTGCAGTGCCTGAAAGTGTAAAAATGTAAATTAGAAATTCGGATTATCTCATTCGATACCGTTTGTCAAAAAAGTGCAAAAAGTCTAGACAATTTTTCGCCGAACATATTTTCAGACGTTGAAAATTGAGCATAAATTGTTTAAAAAGTGAAATACACCAATATCTCAGTGTAATATTATCCTGGAACATAAAAACAAATTGGTGAAAGTCGACGGTCTGCCTGACAGTGTTTCAGTGTAACGATATTTCGATGGCCATTCATCTCTCGTATATTAAGTTAATGAGAGTGCATTGATACAAAGTGTTGGTGTGTTAATTAGTTACCATACTACCCTCGAGCTTCACCTGCCCCTCATATTTCTACCCTGGAAGTGTTATCGTGTGAATACGCCCACTCCAAATGTTACTTCTAGCCTATGTACTCTCCGTTCTGCTTCGCTAGCTGCATGGAGGTAAGTAGGCCTATCTTGGAGATAGGCTTGAAAAGTTGTCAAACGGTTGTGTGGAGGTCATATATTATGCAACA
>NC_051418.1:24308470-24308859 GCF_015228065.2 Penaeus monodon
TGTGTATCAATTGGTCAAAAACTCTTATAATGGAATAGGTTGGTGTTTCCACAGTATGGATTTCCTATCCTCTACCCCATTCCCATGCAAAACCTGTCGCTTTGTTGGCTGTTTATTCGTTAACGCAAAATAACAGAGTCCAGCAAAGTTCCTCGTGTTTTTTATTCATGAAGCGTGAACATGTCGGCTAACTTTGTATAATAAAATGAAGCAAGTTTACAGAAATCTGGCGGCGCAGTTGGCGACCAAACAGTGAGCGAATCGGAAGGCGTGTTGATGCTCCGAGACACGAAGCCTCGGGCGAAGCGTGTCGGGTCTCGCGGTTCACTTCGGTTTGTTTGCGAATGTTGCAGATGTTGCTTGGGACTGATCTTGATCTTCGGGATTTC
>NC_051418.1:24309463-24309668 GCF_015228065.2 Penaeus monodon
CCTTTTACCGGCGTCCTCGTGAGCAAAAGCAAGGTTAACTAGAACGTTCATGTATGTAGATCATTCGCTGGTGAACGATCAGCGGTGATTGCCAGAGTGAGGGGGGATATCAAAACATCATTAGAAGTGTTTGTATTACATTCACGCACGCACAACCACCTGAATTCTGAAACATCACATTCACCCACACACCACCCACACGTGA
>NC_051418.1:24309861-24310932 GCF_015228065.2 Penaeus monodon
GTGCATGAATTCAGGAAATATTGGATTAATCTCTCTTTGTAATGTTTTCGATGCATCTTGGAACCAATATTTTAATAAAGAATGTTAAATCTAGATAATCAATAAGGAATATCAAAAAGTATAACTTGCATAACAACGCAAAGTCAATAGAACATTATACAACATAATCTCCAGCCATGGAATATTGTTTCTAAACCGTCAAAGAGTGTAACGAATTATTATTTATATTCTTTTTACATGTAATGCATCAATAGCCGGATTTTGTGAACGTTCGTATATTCATATATCATTTGTTAACTAGATGATTACGTAGGCACCCGCATGACATCCTTTTGCATGACTGACCCGTCCATATTCTCTACCCCTCCCCCCCCTCCTCCATCCCGTTTCCGCTGGACACAGTCACGTGACCCGGCACACGACTGATAAAATAACGTAATTGAATTAATCTGCGATATTGTGGTGCGAGACATTTAGGGGAAAGTTGTCATAATGCGGTGTTTATTTTGCTTGATTTCCCGTACAGTAGTGTGCAAGGTAGATTGTGTATATTGTTTGAGTGAGATTTAGTTCTTAGGTACGCCAAGATATGTATGTGTATATTTCTTCTATATTTCTTTCTATTTTTCTTTCCTTTTTTTGAAGTATATAATTTTGTTCTCCATGTAGATGGAAATTCCATGCTATTTTTCTTCCTTTTTTCATATAATTGAAAGTCGACCGCGTACGGTAATTTGGCAGAAGTTCACCTCCCTTGTGTAAACGGACGCCCAGCATCTGCCTTTCCTCGCTCGCCCCCGAAGCGTCTGTTTGGCAAGCGTGACACTCTCTGGTCGTCGTCGCATCGCCCCCTGCAACATCCGTACGCTCATATTGATCCGACCGATGAATTATTTTCGCTTCATTACCCGAACTTATAAGTTATTTTTTACATTCAGTGATTTGCGGGTGATTATCTCAATCCTGAGGTCGTAATTAGCGAGCCTCTTGGGGCGTCGTTGCCTCCTGCGAACAATGGACGGAACTTCTCCTTCGTCCCCAAGGAGCACTTAAGAGGATAAGACGCGTCTT
>NC_051418.1:24311069-24311559 GCF_015228065.2 Penaeus monodon
AAAGGAAGAAGACGATAATGAGGAAAAGGACGTAGGAGAGAGACACAAACAGAAATAGAAACAGGTAGCACAGTAATGAAAGAAAGGCACAGAGAGAGAGAGAGGGGATAAGATAGGAAGGAATAGGAAGAAGGCTCCCCTCTGTGTCCCTCAGAGAGCCGTTGTGCGCGGGTATCCGTGTGGTCAGGTGGCTGCGGGTCGTGAGAGGTCGAGGACCGCGTTTGCCGTAAGGGCGGTTGCCTCTCTTGTTTAGCATATTGATTTAAGTTGCCGGTGACCGTGTTGCAATATTAACCTTTTCGCAACTTAAACGATTACATGGCATCGAGGTTCCGGTGCAGGAGGTGACCGAGGACGTTTAGTTCGATATTGGTTTTGGATAATTAGGATATTCTGATATTTAGGATATTTAATTTGGGTAAAGTTTGTTCTTCCTTAGCCGGCGAAAAGGTTGGGTTTTGAAGCTATGGTATATTTGTAACCTTTTCGA
>NC_051418.1:24311580-24312121 GCF_015228065.2 Penaeus monodon
GGTTGTTATTAATATACACTTTGGAAAATCGTTACAGAGAGCATCATAACAATACAAATTAATATTGAAATGAATTTCACCCATAATTATTATCATGTAGTCGAATAGAAAGGTATTTCGGCAAGAAAAAATCACAAAAATTGTTCAGAGTTTGTACATACCTGTGTGGTATAGAAACATCCCGGTGGATAGCGCACGCGAGTTGTATAAAACATATTTTTAATTTTCCTTTTTTGTACATCATATGGTCAGGATATGGATGAGTCGATGATGTATATGGTGTGAGGTTAAAGTGAGGAAATGTATCATGGATGTCCGTTCGTGTAATGTCATTTTCGTCTGTTTTTGTACATTGTAATTTCTATTGTGTGGAATTGAATTGAGCAGTGAGGAAATCGTTGATGGACATTGGTGTAATAGCTCTTTATATTTTGTTTTTATTAACATTTTTACATCGTGTGATAAGGAGAATGACTAAGCGATTGTGAATTTGAATTTGTTGAAGAGATCGGACAGCCTGTGAGAGCTGATCTTTTTAGTG
>NC_051418.1:24312154-24312753 GCF_015228065.2 Penaeus monodon
GGGACACCTCATGGCGAGGATGATTTATAAGTATTATTATACGCACTGTTACGAATTAGATTAAGCCGTGAAGAAAGCTTTGACGTGTGTCATAGGCGAAGGCTGGGCGGAGGCGTTGTGCCTGACTCGTGACATTCCCCTAGTATTGGACCTGCTGGATGAGATCCGTCTATGAAATCGATTGTTTCTTTATATAGTAACATGTCCTTGGCCCTTCTCACGATGCTCTGAAATATTGCTTTTGCTTAGAGATTATCAGGACTAAGCGCAGAATACCGGCTATCTTGGTTTTCTTATTATATTACGGGCCTCACTTGCGTCAGATTCTTTCCTTCCCACAGCTGTACCGCAGATTTTTATTTTATTGGTGTATGTCCACTAACGATTTTTTCTATTTAATATCATCCTAATGTGTCATTTTTTAGCGTTGGGGATGAGTTAGCTGTTGTCGTGGAAGTGAGCGTTGTCTTTGCCTCTTTACTTTGCGGTTAAATGCTCGTATATCAGGCTAAGATTACACGCCTTGGACGACACTGTAAACTCCCAACAGCTACTGCATGAATTGCGGACTCTGTTACTGCTTAATTTTTCCCCTTCGT
>NC_051418.1:24313263-24313430 GCF_015228065.2 Penaeus monodon
TCCTGACGGAAACCACTGGTCTCCCCTCCCGATTAACTCACTGTCTCTTACTCGCCGACTCATGAGGTCACCTTTTCTCTTCCATCCTCTATCTACTTTGCTTTCTTATCCGCATCTCCCTCCCCTCATTCCTTCGACTCTATTTTCTCATCACCCTTCTCTAAAGA
>NC_051418.1:24313460-24314353 GCF_015228065.2 Penaeus monodon
TACGCTTACCTAGACGCAACACTTATTACTTACGTTTTTTTCTACATCAGTCTCATCACCAATAACACAATGCAATGAGTGATGCAGCCAATGTTTATTCACACGACCCATGAGTCACACGAGTATCACGTTCCTTCACACTGCTCCTGGGAAGAGTAATTCACACTCAAGATTCACACTTTCCTCTTTCTAAGACCTCTTGTTCCTCCCTTTATCTTACCCACTCTGCCTTCTCTTATTTTTATTTTCCCTTCGTTCTATTCTTTTCTTTTCCCGAGTTCTCCTTTCGTTCTTATGTCCTTCGTGTTTTTTTCTTCTTTTCCTTTTCTCGGTCCCCTTATTTTATTTCCCAGTTTCTCTTTCTTCCTAATCTTCCTCCCCAATCTTCCCTTCCTTCGCCTACCACCCATCCCTCTTTCCCCCCTATTCATCCTTCTTTCTCTCCTATCCTCTCGTTCCTCTTTCCCCCCTCCAACTTTCCCATTACTCACCCCTCCTCTGTCCCCCCATTCTTCATTCTCCGTGACGTACCCCTTCATTCTTCCTATCCAATCTACCCCATTCCTCCTTCCCTTCTTCTATCCTCCCATCTCTCCTCCTCTCCTTCATACACCCTCTCCTTTCCATTCTATATCTCCATTCTTCCTGCCTTCCGCCCCCCCCCCTTCCTACCCTAATTCCTCCTCCTTTCCCTTCTACCTCCACCCTCCCTCCCATTCCACTCTCTAACCCCCCCTCCACCTCCATCCCCCCGCACCCCCCCTCCCCTCCCCTCGCTCCCTTTCGTTAATGACGGTCCATCGAAACTCTCGCAACGAATTCACGGTCGTTCGTTTTCACTTCATACACGTTGCGGTCATCCTCTTGCGTTCGCCTTACCTTGGACTCTTGGC
>NC_051418.1:24314555-24314693 GCF_015228065.2 Penaeus monodon
CGGTTTGCTGGTGTTCTGTTTGTATGCTTTGCCTGCTGGGTGGATGCGTTAATGTCGTGTTTATGTTAATGGGTGATTTTTTTTTCCTTTAAAATATGGTTTGTGGTGTTCTGAGTGTTGTTTTTGTTGTTATTACGG
>NC_051418.1:24315213-24315408 GCF_015228065.2 Penaeus monodon
AAAGTCGCTTTAGAACCTTGTAGCTATATTTCGATTGATTTATTTAGTAATTATTGTAGTTAAATTTCAGTTGATTTAAGTTCAACAATTTTCGGCGCTTTGCTTGGAAACCTAAAATTCTCGATATGTATTGGTCTTTTAATTCCGTAATTTTACGAGTAATAAATCATAATATCGCTCACAGGTAACAAAGAG
>NC_051418.1:24315954-24316288 GCF_015228065.2 Penaeus monodon
AGGCAAAGACAGATACACAAAAGCATTAAAAAACGTGTGTTCGGTAAGGGGACCAGACCGGCCGGAAGTGAAGATCAACAACCTGTCCGGATATCCAAGGGAAGGATCGAGGGAAGTGTTCGGCTAACGGGGGTGTAGGGGGGGGCGAGGAAGGGAAGGGAGGAAGTAAGAGAGGTGGAGAGGAGGAGGAGGAGGGGAAGGGGGAATGTAGGGGGAGAAGGAAGGAGAGAGGAATGTTGTTAGAAGGATTACATTGTCGGAGGATTATGGAAAGGACGGGTAGGGATAAAGATTCTTTTGTTTTACATTTGTCCAGTTTTCGTAGGTCCGCGTT
>NC_051418.1:24316600-24316772 GCF_015228065.2 Penaeus monodon
ACACATGATATTGCAGATAAATTTCATCACCGTGACCGAGTCTTATTTCGAAAGTATGACCAAGCACTTCATGTTCCTGTGCTCTCTCTCAAAAGGTACTGAGTGGGAACGCTACCCTCACGCAACAGGGTTTTACGAATCTCTTTTTTTTTGTCTCTCCCTGATTATTACC
>NC_051418.1:24317177-24317775 GCF_015228065.2 Penaeus monodon
ATGATACCAAATCATAGACAAGACAGACAAGACAGAGACCCAGAAGTCACTGGACGAAGTGTTTATGCCTGTCGGGTTGTTCGGTCGAATGCTTGAGCGCTTATTCCTGAATACCTCTGTTCCCTTATTTTTTAAGCCGTATTTCACCTCTTTTCTTTCTCCCTCTTCTTCTCCTTCGTATTATGCTAATCTCTAATAGGTAGCATTATTACATGACTTGCATTTCCTTTCTCATCTTTCGGACGGTATTCAAGGTCTGTTGCGTGGAGAGAAGACCCATTATTTAAGGCATGTGTTTATGCATTGTTTCCATCGTTTCTCCCTAAGTAGATTGAGAATGTTGACATCCCGAGAGGCAGAGGAGGAGTGGAAGGGAGGGAGAGGGAGATAGAGGAGGGTGGAAAGGAGGGGGAGGGAGATAGAGGAGGGTGGAAGGGAGAGGGAGAGAGATAGGGGAGGGTGGAAGGGAGGGGGAGAGATGTAAGGGAAGGGAAGTGAGGCGGGGGGGTGAAGGCTGGAACCGCAACGTCACCGGTCAACACCTTCCGTTCCCGTAGACGGCGATGTAGTTCCCAGCGCTGGACTTTTTTCTCTTGTT
>NC_051418.1:24317814-24318076 GCF_015228065.2 Penaeus monodon
CGTATTTTTATCTTGTATAGAAGTTGGCTAGGGTCTAGTTGAATATTGTTTAGGATTGGGTTCCAAGTTAAGGATAAGTCAAGTTAGGTGTTGTTAGTTTAAGTTGGCCAAGTTGTCTTCCTTTGAAAAGATCATCCCCTCCCATAACCTGTGTTCTATGGGTAGGTTGAGTTGGATCTTCAGGTTCGGCAGCACGATAAAGGTCAACTTGGTAAAGGTCCCGAAACATGAAAATTATTTATGGCGAAACAAGCGATGAACC
>NC_051418.1:24318169-24318414 GCF_015228065.2 Penaeus monodon
TATGGCGATGGGCGGTGTCCGAGCATTTTTCGTGTAGCGGTCGTGGGACGGGAGGGCGTGTGAGGATGGGGAAGGGGTGGGGGAAGGGGGCAATGTGTGTGAAGGCTGCGCAGCGGTAGTTGGCGGCGGCCGAGTGTCGTTCCCTTGAAACAGTATGTCGGACGGATGCCGCTACGGTATCGCGTTGGCGTGGGACAAAGAGAAGGTGGGAGGAGGGGAGGGGCGTTTTATTGGAAAATTGAAAA
>NC_051418.1:24319320-24319487 GCF_015228065.2 Penaeus monodon
GTTACGGTACTTTACCCTCGCACTAAGTTATGGAAATAGGTTGTTACTGAAGATTGCGTTTACCCACATCATACGCAGAGGTAAACTGTTTATAGATAGCGCGTGCGTGGCCGGTAGTACTTGTGGCGAGTAGTTTTTAAGCACGCGAACCTCGTTTGAGTGTTTGA
>NC_051418.1:24319707-24320042 GCF_015228065.2 Penaeus monodon
ACGGTCGCTCCGTGCATGATTTAGAAATCATGAAATGAAAATAAGGAAGAAAATAAAACACCGGATGTGAAAAACTTGCCTAACCTTGGTCTGGAGATTGAAATTATCATGATTTTTACTCCGCGTCTTCCTGGTTGCTCATTCTAACTTTCCACCGAACTCTCGTCCGTTTCTTTGTCGCCTTATAATTGCGAGTGACGTCACCGGGGACATCCCTGACCTCACGAAAGCTAAAGAGAGTGAGTGGATTGCGAGTGTGGATTTCTCGTGTGGATTAGGGAATCATTTTGGAGGATTTTGTGGTCGTTTGTTATTGGGAAGAGATGCGTGCATGA
>NC_051418.1:24320151-24320486 GCF_015228065.2 Penaeus monodon
GGTCCTGGAGGGTAGTAGTGAGGATTCTATTAAATACATAGAAAGTAAAAATGAAAGGCGTGCATGTGATTAAGGAAGTGATTTTTTTTGTGGATAGTTATGTGGATGGAAAAGCGCCGATGACCAGGGTTGTGTTGAGGATAGTGTGTGTTGCAAAGGGTTGAGTAAGGTTGCAAGCAGCGGGTGGACATTGCTCCCTGTCTATCAGGAAAGGGTCAAAGGTCGAGATCAAGTTACCGGTTTATCTGAAGGGAACCTATGTCATTTTTCATGGTGTCTTCGGTGATTTACAACTTGTGTGATAAGTTCTAAAGAGCTTTCTATAGCATCATAAC
>NC_051418.1:24320517-24320710 GCF_015228065.2 Penaeus monodon
GCAAGGTCAGAACATGCACTTTAGGGAATATCTGAGGGGTTTCTGCGAATTAATTTGGTGAATTGTGCCATTAAGTTCTGTCTAACTCTGTCGATAGATGTTTTGGTATCCCATCTATGTAAGGAATATATCTTTTTTTATATTTGTTACTGAATTTAATCGATCACCGGTTTTCGTATTTCATATTTCATAC
>NC_051418.1:24320897-24321829 GCF_015228065.2 Penaeus monodon
GAGTTTTTCATTTTCAATTGTTCTTATGGTTGCAGAATCTGAAAGAGAAAGGAACTAAATATACATTTGCCTGTATCATATACATGGTGCCATTCAATCATATTGTTCGTCAGAAATATTGTTTACATCGAAAATGGCGCTGAAGAGGCCTTATAGTATATTTTTCCAGACTCGATTACCCCCTTTCCATCATTTTCTTACAGTTTAAATGCCGATAGTTCATTTTCTCTTACTCGTCTCCCCTCTCCCCTTTCCTCCATTTTCTTACATTAATCCCCTCCTTTTTTCCCCCTGTCCACCCCCCTCTTTGTGCTTTACGTCCCTCAGGTGGAACTTGGCCAGCCCTTTTCACCTTCGACCTCCCCTGGGGCGGCCAGGGAGCCAGGTGAGAGCTTGCCTTAATCCCTCGGGCTTTCTCTTTTTCTGTCTCACTTTTCTTGTTATTTTTTGCCGTGTGGATGTATCAAGGTCTTTTCGCTTGGGTTATTTACTGTCTGGGAGGGATGTGTATTTTTTTTTTCTTATTTCTCTCCCTTTCTATGATCTCCTCTCCTCTCTCCCCCTTCTTTTATTCTTTATGTTTCCCAGTTCCCACCTACTTTTTCCTCTTCCGAAGTTTTACCCTCTGTGCCCCCCTCCTTCCCCTTTCACCTCCCCCTTTCCCTTCTGTCTCCCCTCCTTCTCCGCTCTCCTCTGTTCACATTCTCTTCTGTCTCTCTCCCTCCTTCTCCGCTTTTCCTTCTGTTTGCCTCTCCCCTCCTTCTCCCCTTTCCTCTTTTTCCTTTCCCCTCTGTCTCCCTTCCTACTCCCCTTCCCCTCAAAATGTCGACGTGTTTGGCGCCTTCGCGGTGACACTGATGATAATCGATGTGTTTTTCTGTGTCGTTCGAGCCACGCTGGCAAGCAAGTGTCTGCTAGTGCAATGATACGTT
>NC_051418.1:24321883-24322402 GCF_015228065.2 Penaeus monodon
CTCACTACCTGGTAACAGGAGCAATATATATCCTTAGTAACTGTTGTGGGCTAATGGTTACTTGGAACATAAGGGCATTTAATACCCAGTGACGTTCCAATCAATGACAGTCATAGCATTAACGGGAAAAAACGATGGGCATAGAAATCTAGGCAACTAATAACAATAGAATGTGAGAAACTGAATGTAAAATACAAATATAGTATAATATGTTTAGTGATGTTAGAAAGCGTGAATTAATTTAGTTTTGTTGGGGCTAACCCGTCTGTGGCCTCAACATATTCCGCCAAGTCCTGTGGGAGAGAACAGCGAGGATGTAGAAGGAGAAAGATGTAATAAAATCCTGGGACGGTGACGAGAGTCCAGGGAACAGATGGCGGGGGTGTCGACCATTCCCAAGCATTACGTCATGGCCCTGTCACTCCTACGTGAGGACTCTTAAGTGAAGGAGGAGGTGCTGGGGAGCTGGGGAAGGGAAGGGTGCTTAGGAGGTGATACATCGCTGGGGAACGATGGTGG
>NC_051418.1:24322469-24322917 GCF_015228065.2 Penaeus monodon
GGTAAGGTGGTTAAGAAAAGGGTGACATCGCCGGAGGAGTAGGCGATGAGGAGGTGAAACGAGTAGGGCTGACATCGCACGAGAAGATGGGGAAGTCAGGGGGTAGAGAGGAGGGTTGGGAGCTTAAGAGGGGGTGACATCACAGGAGGAGGACATGATGGAAGGGAAGGGAAGGGGCGAGAGGAGCTGAAGAAGTGGGTGACGTCGTTCGTATAAAGGACTTCTCGGGTGTCAGGGTCATGAGGGCATAGAAGGTACTGAAATGATTAGTCTTTTTCGTCATTCTTCACTAATGGGAGGAGACGTGGGGAATTGCTATGATCATGTGTGTGCGCTTTTGTAAAGGACATTATATTTCTTCGTTATTGTTATTATAGGTTATTATTGCGTTTATTTTGTTTCATGCTTATTATATTTTATGTATTTTGCGTTGTTATTTGTGCGCGCT
>NC_051418.1:24323055-24323293 GCF_015228065.2 Penaeus monodon
GGAGAGGGGGACTGAAATGAAAAGATTAGAGGACTGTAAAGGTGTAACGAGTGCAAACAAATTCCGCTGCTTTATCTTTTGGCATATTTCTAGATTACTGAACCAGGGAGATTTCAAAAGTGCTGAAAAAATCCCACCAACTCCATAGAAGTGTTTATTTTCATGTTACCAGATGTGAAAGTAAATTCAAGATGACATTTTTTGTTGGAAATGACAAAGCGAAACAGTAACGTTTGAC
>NC_051418.1:24323563-24323685 GCF_015228065.2 Penaeus monodon
GAGGAAAAACAACTGTGAATAGTCACAAAACGACTTTGCTGTGACAAAGTGGTGAGTAATAAACCTTGAGTGTCATGAGGAGTTGAATGTGTAAGTGGCGAGGTAACTTAAGAGTTTCGCAT
>NC_051418.1:24324080-24324379 GCF_015228065.2 Penaeus monodon
AGCAACAGCAGCGGCAGCGTGAAGAGAGTGAAGAGGGCGATAAAACAAGATAACAAGTCGTTAAGAGTTGTGTAGAACAGCAGCTTAGTAGTCAGTGTTTGTCTTTAGAGAAACTGCTCGAAAACGAAAGAAAAAGAAAGCGAAAAGTAAAGAATGCAGAAAGAGCACAGATTCTTGTTTCGTCACTGCTCGATTATCGGCCTCTGCTGTACCCGATCCTTCGCACCGAACATCATCCGCATCCGGTAGTTACTGCAATCCTGCAACTATACGGCGGTCGGCGAGTCATCGGATGTTGC
>NC_051418.1:24324543-24324672 GCF_015228065.2 Penaeus monodon
TAGGTCCGTCGCGCAAGACTTTCCCGGCCGCGACGGATCGTATTCTCCCAAAAAGCCGTGACGTCGGCAGGTGTTTGCGGCAATAGAGCTTTTTCTTTTTTCACTTTTTTTCTTGCAAGAATCGCGTTC
>NC_051418.1:24324986-24325240 GCF_015228065.2 Penaeus monodon
ATGATTGCTGTCTTGCTCTGATTGCTATGAGGTTCGTGTCTCTCGGCTTTGGATGTTTGGTCAACACGTCATCCTGGGCGAGGCGCTGTTCGAAGGGTGATGAGGATGCGGTTGTTTTGCTACTGATTTAGAACTGGAGTTAGAACTGCACTGCTTAGAATGGATGGGGAGCTGGTGGGTTTGGATGACTTGGCGAAACCAAAAGCATCAAGGATTGTTTGCTGCTTGCGCTGTTCCTGTCGTTGCTTCTGTAT
>NC_051418.1:24325424-24325874 GCF_015228065.2 Penaeus monodon
TATGTCATCTCATTTTTCTTTGACAAGGCACTGAGTCTAAGAGCCTTGGTTAGTTATATTCAGTTATATTTTTTCAGTATAATTGTTTTCTGATTTTGTCATATCTGAAGTATCGCAGAATGACGCATATCTCCTCATACGTTAATTGTTTTCCATTGTGTTCCTCTCACACATCTGACCATTAAAACGAGATATGTGTAAAAGTGTCCTTTACTAAGTTTCCCACAACACAGTAACTTTTCCTCTCGTCGCTCCACAGTATTCCAGGATCCAAAAGCCATCAGCGACGCCTCAAAGTGCTACAGCGGGTTCTTTGTGCTCGAGTCCCACGGGGATTCGAACATCGGGACGCCTCTGCAATGGATCTCCCCGAGGACCGTGCAGTGGGAGGGAATATCAATGGGAGTGTTTTGCCGTAGGGAACGAAAATGAGGGACATAGAGGATTGGT
>NC_051418.1:24326010-24326325 GCF_015228065.2 Penaeus monodon
GGGAGCCCCGGCCAGTGTCGCCGAGAACGGAGTTTCCGGTGTGCGGCTGTAATCCGACATTCCGGCTGACCGCTGCCCGTCCTTGGGGGTTCGGCAGCCGCTAAATGCAATTCCCCGCAGCTTCTGCTCCTTCGCCTTCGCCTTTTTCGCCTTCTTGTGTTTTGCTGCTCATTTATCTTATCTCCGTTCTGGTTTATTGGGTCATCCCCCCCCCCTCTGCTCCGCTCTGGTACTTATTCGCGCTCTCGTACCGTGTCTTTGCTATTTTCACTTCTTCGACTACTCTTTCTCCTTCTCTGTCACCTTCATTTTCTT
>NC_051418.1:24326479-24327209 GCF_015228065.2 Penaeus monodon
CATCTTCGCCCCTTTCATCCAGTAACTTCTGTTCAGTAACTTTCTTGTCGGCGTCCGATTATCATGTCATTCATTTTCCCTCTTACTGTTATTTTCCTCTAATTATCACCGTTTTCCTGACTCCCTTTATTTCTTTCCGATCCCGTAGTCACCCCATTCGTTCCCATTTCCTTTCCTACTCCTCATTCCTCCTTACCTTCCTTCCCCCGTCCCCCCCCCACCGCTGCTTTTAATAACTCTTCCACGGTAATATTCCAGAAGTTTGCATAATGTCTTCACAGTAGTCGGCGTCCTGTCGCTGTTTCTATTATTTCTTTTTATTTTTTATTTTTTTACTTTTTTCTCTCCACTTTTTTGTTTTAGTCCACCTTTTTGTTTTATTTTTTTTCTTTTATTTTTCTTTCTCTCATTTTTTCCTACTCTTCTTTTTCTGGTTCTGCTATTTTTTTTATCTCTCCATTTATTTTTGTTTTCTCTGTTTCATTCTTTCTCTTCTCTTCTTATTTGCTTTTCTTCCTCTGTTCTTGTTTCTCCTTTCCCCCCTTTTTTGAAGTGGAGAGAGCTTTGTTTCGGAAAATGTGTGCGGTTGCCTGTCCGTTTTCGGTCCTTTCTAGGTGTTTTATTTATTTCATATTTTTTTTTTCTTCGTTTTGCCCAGACATCTTTATTTTCATTGCTTTATTTATGTCTGTATTTAGATCTATGTATTTCTTGGTGTATAGATTTTTTT
>NC_051418.1:24327423-24327760 GCF_015228065.2 Penaeus monodon
TTATCCCTACCTCTAATTGTCTTCCCCTCTCCCATGCCTGCTCTATTTCCCTTCATTCTTATCTTTCTTCCTTTCATCCTCCATCCCCTTTCTTCCCCTAAATAACTTCCTGTCTTTTGTCATTCTCAATATCTCATCTAGTCTTTGCAATCTCCAATTTGCTAACTGCAATCTCTCCTCCCGCGCAGTCAACTTATTCCTCATATTTTGCCTTTTTTTTTATCTATTCTATCTTGCATCCTTTCGGAACTATAATGACGAAAATAGATAATTCGAGTATATAAACTGCGTGGAAAAGTGGAAAGGACGAGGAAGAAAGGTAGCGGAGGAGGTGGGT
>NC_051418.1:24327828-24328042 GCF_015228065.2 Penaeus monodon
TCTGGAAACCTTGGGAACTTTCTGCTGCTCAGCTTTAAGATACTGTTATACATTCGCATTATTTTCACATTTCGCGTGCTCACAATGGAGGACATTGACATAATGTAGGAGCTGGGTGTGCGCCTTCGGTAATTAGTTATTTTCCTTAAATTTAGTTTCGCTGATATTATACCAACATCCCTGTTTCTCTCACACACGCTCTTGTCTGTCTGCC
>NC_051418.1:24328150-24329399 GCF_015228065.2 Penaeus monodon
TTGTATGTATCTATCTCTCTCCCTCACTAATTCTCCTTACCTTACTGAAATACTTATTTATTAATTAGACCTAAATAGCCCACGATATAACACACTGTCTTGAACAGCTATTTCACTCGGGGTTAAAGAGAACTGGAGGACCTCAGGAAGGATACTGCAGATGTGAGGTACTCCCACAATTGCATTCCCGCGTCACGTCCGTATGGTGTAGTGGTGCGCGTGAGCCACTGTGGTAGAGTGTGTGTGGTAGATCCCAGAAGGGGCGCACGGTCTTACAGCTCCTTCAGTCTTAAAGTACGCCGTTTCAAAAATTTCGGATGGAGGTTTTGTGTGAGATCCTTGTGTTGAAAGGGCTTATAGTCTTAACCGTATTAGGTATTTGGGATTGATGTGTGTCGTAAGTCGGTGAGCTGAAAAGCTCTACAGTCTTAATGCATTGCAGTTTTATAATATCGTATTAACTACTTCAGTTATATGGATTGTACTGTCAAAGTATCCCTTTCCACACAGTTGTTTGCGGTATATCCCCGTGCTTTAAAAGGCTTAAAGTCTTAACTTACCCCGCCCCACACATTTCGTACAGTTGGATGAGCCGTCGTTAATCGCCACGGTTGATTTATTAACAACAAATCCAGGTGAAGGGATTAAGCAAGATGCTGGGAATCCTCTGCACCAACCTCGTGCCTCCAAGGTATCAAATGAACGCGAGTACCAAGCATTCTCAGCCGCGGCTGAATCCAGCGCGCGAACCCCCGCGAATTACGGTCATGCAGCCTCTGGCATCCCAGGAGAAAGAGAAGGGAGATTCGCCTTAAAGCAGCCGTTTCGAAGCGGTCCTGCTGGCTGTGTCCCTTGCCGCTTCTGCTGTCTACTTCCAGGCGGGGAGATGGAGGAGATGTAGGTCGCTGTTGAGAATTCTGGGGTCGGTTGTGGTTCGTTGCTGGTTCTTTTTAGTGAGGGAAACCTTTTTTTCTTTCTTTTTATCCCTTTTGAGTGAGCAGTGGATGGGAATTTGGTATTTCGAGATGGAATGTTCGAGAGCAAATATGTATAATTTTGAAATGAAGTCCGGTATATCCTTTGATTAAAAGTTCGCCATTGATGGAGATCTCTAGGGGAGGATCCTAGTTGGAAGGGGGCGGTGGGGGAGGGGGCGGGGGCTTTCTGGAGCAGAATTCCCTTTAGCTGCACGTGGAAGGAGTCGCTGGAGGTGTGACTACTTATACGAGTACATGGTTGGGCGCACGCG
>NC_051418.1:24329490-24330079 GCF_015228065.2 Penaeus monodon
CTGCGTGCACCATCTTTCTTCCCCGGGTTTTCTGTTCCACGGCTCTCCCCTCTCCCCCGTAGATCACCCGCCCTCCGCCGGGTGACGTCGGGAGGGACCCGTCCTGCGACACCGCCTCCGCGTTAAAGGTGTTCCGCTGGAGCTCCGGCCGACCTTTTTTCCGACCTTTTTCCCCCCCCGGCCTCTTGGAACAAAGGCGCGATGACGAGGCGGAAGGCGGCCGAGTTGAAGCGGCGATAACCTTCTCGGCGGCGGAAGGACGGCGTCGTCATCGGGAAGTGTCACAGGGCAACCGTCTCTGCGCTCGGCTGAAGAGTTATTCCCGGGCGTCTTGACCGGGTCTTCGCTCGCTCGGAGGGCGGCGGGGAGACGGCGGGTTTGAAGGGCGAGGCTTTCTCTTACGTCTCCGGACAAGCGGGATCCCGATGAGAAGGCAGGGCGGGAACGCTGCTGAGGTCACGGATTTTTAAACATTCTTTTATGCTTTCTCTCGGCAAATAAAGGTGATCGTATTCTCGCGTGGAAGACTGGATACATCGCACATTTATCTAACTCATCTAATATTGAAAGAATACTCACATTATGTATG
>NC_051418.1:24330250-24330407 GCF_015228065.2 Penaeus monodon
AGATTTCTCGTTTTTCGTATCATCGTATTTCCTGATTTTTTTGTTGGACCTTACATACCTCTACAAGTATTTGGACATTTGTTGCCGCGATCCACATGTCCAAGTATCGTATCTGACATATTGGATGAGATACGCACGTTCTATCCCTGGATTTGGT
>NC_051418.1:24330475-24330980 GCF_015228065.2 Penaeus monodon
TAAGATTTAAAAACTGACCAAACGGGGTCGGTTCTGAACCGTGAATGGCATTATGACGAACCTCAATTACAAATAGGATTTTGAATTTTAATGCAACGGGATTCTCGTCGATCAAGAACGCTGACTTTGATAAATATTGTTTTAAAATGGCCCCTAACGACAGGCTCAGCTTTGGACGCACGCCAGAGCTGAATATTCATATTTCCTCGCAGTGGGAAGAAAGAACGATTTATTATTTTATTTTTATTTTCCCCCCTTTTTTTTTTGTAAAGAAAATAGTAATAATATTGTGATTGCGATGACTATTTGTAATGACAGAGATTGTGACAGAGACATTTTATTTTTCCCTTCAGTTCTCCCCTACGCGTGATTACTGCCATCAGGGGAGACAATACAGGGTTGTTATGGGGAAGGGAATTTATGGGGATGGGAATATGTTGCTAACAGCCCATTTTTGGGCCGAGTGCGGGGAGGGAGATGGAAGGATTCACTCTAGACAGCTTTA
>NC_051418.1:24331301-24331641 GCF_015228065.2 Penaeus monodon
ATGACATATTTACCTTCCCATCTTCGTCCGCCCATTCACCTCCCTTCCGTCGCCACCCGTTCTCTCCAGTCGACTACGAAGGGGGGGGGGGTGAAGTATTAAAACCTATTTTTCCCTCAGAAGAAGCATCCAGTTTGTAAATATTAAATGTAGACAAGGAAATTCTTAGGCGAAAACTAGCAAAAGGTAGGGTAAATTCTTGAGAAATAGAACAGTGTTATGCTTCGCTATGCGCTTCGAACGGGGCAGGGTCGTTTCAACGCCGCTACGCGACTCTCCTGCTCCGCCTAGTGTTAAAACCAGGTTGTGGAAAGGTGACCGAAGAACACAGGAAATTAAG
>NC_051418.1:24331702-24331831 GCF_015228065.2 Penaeus monodon
CCAATGATTATTGGCGGAATTAAAGTTTTTCTTAAATGTTTGGTCGTGTATAACTGTAGATATTAGATGATTGTTGATACTGCTATTTAGGAAATAACAGTAACGTTTTTTTAGTTACTTTTCACTGTT
>NC_051418.1:24332077-24332387 GCF_015228065.2 Penaeus monodon
TTTTATTTTTCATTTTTTTATGTCGAGTGTTTCGTACTGTTTATTTTATACCTTTTGTTGAAATACAGAAGAGTTCGCGACCAAATATACTGTACTTCTCGCATTATTTACAAATCTTGGTCAGTGATGCAGGACATACAACAATAATATTCTGAGCATCAGTATACTGGACGGTGAATGTCCATAAAATTTCGTATAGAATTATATATCTGGCGTGGTCGATCTTACAGAGAGTCATCAGCAAGAGTGGCTATGCTGTAAACTCTTCCATCGTTTAGGTATGTGCATATAAAACATGGACTAAAGTGTG
>NC_051418.1:24332445-24332653 GCF_015228065.2 Penaeus monodon
GTGTCAATATGCACGTACGTGTGAGTTGAAGAGAACGAAACAATTTAAATACAGAAAAGAAGAAATAAAATGGAGGCTTTCACAATCAACATAACTTTGGATGCTTATCCTACGCTCTTTTCTGGAATATTGTCTTGGGCTACGTAACTGACTCCTGCCTTCCACCGCCCCGCCCCAAAATAACACACAAAACCCCACCAACATCACT
>NC_051418.1:24332861-24333050 GCF_015228065.2 Penaeus monodon
TCCGGTGTTTATGTTTATGTAGATGTAGATGTACGTGTCAGGAAATCAGGGGAGGCAGCGAGAGCCCCGCGCCGTGGGAGGCCGGCCGGGAACGTGTCTTCGCTCGGCCGCAGACTCGAAGGCCGGCACTTGTTGTGTTACCTCCCCGTCGTTGCGCCACCACTGTGTATACTGTATCGACCACTGCTT
>NC_051418.1:24333220-24333644 GCF_015228065.2 Penaeus monodon
TAGACTTTCTCATCAGCTCCAGCACTTTGCCTCCTCCCTTGCTTACCTACGCTTATTATCATGATTCCCAAGCCGGTGCCTCCGTCGTTTTTGGTTTCCTCCACCAGCGCCCTGCACTGCTCCCATCCCCATCACTTCGCCCACTACTCCCCCTACTCTCCTAACTAGCACTTGCATTCTACTCCCACCCCCACCATCAACGCCTTCTCCACTCTCACCCCTACCACCAGCGTTTCAACCACTCCCACCCCCCTCCACCAGAACTTCCACCATTACCCATCCCCCACCACCTGTGCCTCCACCACGCCCCCGCATCAGATATTCCACCCCCATCAATACCGCTGCCACCACCACCACTTCCAACCAGGGATTCCACCAACTCACACAACTTTACCCCCTTACTCCCTTGCCCTTATCCCCTGCG
>NC_051418.1:24333703-24334095 GCF_015228065.2 Penaeus monodon
AAGTCTCCACCATTCCTACTCCACCGCCAGAGCTTTCAACTCTCCTACAAAGCTTTTACCATTTCTACTCCCACCAACAAAGCTTCCACCACTGCCATCCTCACCACCAAGGCCTCCACCACTCCTTCTCCCACAAACGAAGCTTCCACCATTGCACGCCAGTACATGCTTGCATGTTAACAAGTGTTTGTGCCTCCGTCACTCAGGGTGCATGGGGACTCCTCTTTCTCTCGCCTTTGATTGTAGTAGGTACTTCCATGGCACACGAGGGGGGTGAGGGGGGAAGAGTGGGGGTTATGTCTGTTTCGGACTTTTGTACTGATGGGAAGGGGAGGGGGGTTGCGGTGTGTGTAGATGAAAAAAAATTGTTATGATATTTTTTCTTTTGGAAT
>NC_051418.1:24334306-24335210 GCF_015228065.2 Penaeus monodon
CTCTTATTCATTTGTTTCCTCTCAATTTCCTCTCTCTGTTGTCCTCTACCTCGCCTATTTTCTCTCTCACCATCTATCCCCCCTTATTCTCCCTGTTTCTATCTCTATTTAACCTTCTCCTTCCTCATTAGATTTAGGATGATAATTACTGCAGATGGGTCACTCCCCTCAGCACCTTACCCCATTTACCCTCACCACAACCATGGAGACCATACCACATTCCCTCTCACCATATTAACATAGTTCCTCTTGGCACCATATCCCTTCCCCCTTCACCGCAACCTTCGCAAACCATACCCCATTCCCCCTCACTACAACTCCCCTCAGCGCCATACCCCGTCGGAAATCATAACCTATGCCCCCTGCACTATTTCCTCCAGCACCATGCTCTATTTACCCTCACCACAACCATCGGCAACCATATCTCATTTCTCCGCATCACAACTTTCGAAAACTATATTTATTTCCCCTCAACACCATACCCATTTCCCCTCACCACATCCGCCGAAAACCATACCCCACTTCCCAACACTATACCCCATTCCCCCTCATCACAACCATCGGAAACTATTCCCCATTTCCCCCAACACCATACCCGCCCCCCGCCCGCCCAAGCACCGCCCCTCATTCCCCCACCACAACCACCGGGAAAACACACATCCTCCAACCACACACACATCTCATCGACCGGCCGGATTGGATGACGGACCATACGATAGAGTGTCTATTAGCGCTGCGCAGAGGCCGTAACTCTTTAAGCCGAGTTACGTAAGCGGCCGATTCTGGTCTTTCGGGGCCGGATTATAGCCATTGCCAAAGGGTCCATTAGGCAAAACGACTTGTGTTCGGGGAATGAATTGATGGACAGGCTTGGTTTTGAGCCGCAAGTTGTTTTGGGGGGGGT
>NC_051418.1:24335470-24335691 GCF_015228065.2 Penaeus monodon
CCAGCTGTTTGGGCTGTATTTTCCCTTCCTTATTTATTTCTTTTGCTTTTGTATGTATTTAAGAAAAAAAAATGTTGCAGGGTACGAAGGATACTTTTAGAAATCCGTCTGCTTTTTCCACGTCATCCGCGATTAGGTTCGCAGGTTGCCTCGCAAATTCTCGAAGGTCGCCAGGTCGTTGTAAGATATTTGGGGTCGTGTCCTCGGTCGTGTCGAGGGGA
>NC_051418.1:24335720-24335794 GCF_015228065.2 Penaeus monodon
AGAGATGGTGACGTTTTATTCGATGTTTAAAGAAAGATCAGGTCAGGTCAGAAAGGCGCCGATAGGAACGATTT
>NC_051418.1:24336002-24336250 GCF_015228065.2 Penaeus monodon
TTCCTTCATGACAGGTAACCCCGAAAGACAATATCGCGCTGAAACTGTGTAACAAACCCGTTCCGTTTTCTCATGAGTGTTCACCAGACCGTTGGTGAACACTGCTGCTGAACACTCAGTTGTGTGGAGAATAGAGCACGCGTGTGTCCTGCTCTCATAGGATTGTTTTGTGAGGATTCCTTTGTGGAGAAACTTCCTGGGGTTTCCGTGAGGATGAGGATGCCGGTGAGGAGTCTTTTGGTTGGTTT
>NC_051418.1:24336469-24337644 GCF_015228065.2 Penaeus monodon
GAGAAAGTGACGTGCGACACAGCTGCTATCGTACGGTATGGTGGTCAGGCATAGGCCTAAGCACCTGGTCATACTACCATGCACTCATGTTCCCAGTTCATGAACCGGCCTGATTATCCATGTAGCTTTATTCAGTACACAACTCTTCTCCACCCTTCCTTCTTCAATTTTGTTCACGGTATGTATTTTTCGTTGTGGTGTATGAAATATTTAGAGGCCTGGTTTAAATCTTGATTCTAAAATCAAGCAAACCGTTTTCTGATTATGGCGTCATGATGAGTAGACAAACGCCATCGGTGGTGATAAATGAAGCTCACTATCAAAGCAAAGTGACAAATTACTCTCACGACCAACTTTTGCGACAGTGAACAGATCGAAGAGCGGGGGTTGGGGTGCGGTAGCGATGTGGGGATGTGGGGGGGGGAGGCCGACATGAAGCTTCATGATGCGCGCGGGCGTGGGCAGAGATGATAGCTATGTGGCTTTCGTGGTTTGTGGTGCGTTGATAGTCTTGGTAGGTTGCGTCGCATAGGTATTCATGCAGGAAATCTCATTAATGCAGAGATATGAGCCTTACGTTGTTGTTAGCATGTGTCGTAGCGTATTCATGATCTACATCTGGTCATAGGGTATATGTTGTTATGTTGCTGTAAAGTCATGTTACACGGACAGAGACCGGGAAGTGCGCATGTGACGCTGAGTAAGGAGTAACTATATATCATCATGATTCAAATTACGTCATTCTTTAATTAGTCGCACCGTTAAATACACACCTTGACATGTGAAAACCGCACGTTCTCACTCGAATATTTTGTTACCGTGGACTTTGCACATATGGTTTCGCGAAGGAGTGACCCCGGTTCTTGGTTCTTGGCATGTAGTGTAGTGTAATGGTATATCCACGACGATATGGCAGAGGTATCACTGCGAGAGGCGCGGTGTCATGGCTGTAGCAGAGGCGCACTGTTATGACTGGGGCAGGGGCACGGTGTTATAATTGTGGCAGAGGCGCGTGGTTATCCCTGTGGCAGAGGTGCGGTGGTATAACTGTGGTGGTGTTGAGGAGGCAAGCACGGGCATCAGAGCGTGAAGGATAATCCCCGGTGTAAACCAGCACGCGGTGTGATGGTAAACCTTCCTCTGTCGTGCGGGTGAGTCAGGCACCCTCGTTTTTT
>NC_051418.1:24338152-24338610 GCF_015228065.2 Penaeus monodon
TCGGTGGCAGGTGGACATTAGGAAACGATTAAAAAAGACACCCGACAGATGTTAGGGAAGTGTTAGGAAACATTAAACAGACACCAGACGGGCGTGGAAGGTATCAGGTGGAGAGCCAGACGGAGAACAGATATAGGGGAAACTTAAGCTCCTGTGAGTGGATGAATTAAATTCACTGTATAACTTTTGCAGAAATAAAAGGTGAGAAGGGTAAACGGAAATGAGAAATAGAGAGGACGCGGTAACCATGGCAACGAACGGATGGCGACCGAGGTGTTGGGGATGGCTACCAAGAAGAGAGGAAATAGGTGTGATTTGTACTCGTATTTCGTGTGTGGCCATTTTCGGGCGATTTGGGACAGATTGTGATGGAAGCGAAAATGGAGAAGGTAGAGATGGAGACTGATTGAAACGGCTGATATATATCGACGCGAACATGGAAATGCAAACTAGGGTAT
>NC_051418.1:24338706-24338863 GCF_015228065.2 Penaeus monodon
TGTAGTTCCGATCGTTCGTTTCTGCCCGACTTAATGGGACAGATAACCCGTGCATGTGGCGGAAGCCTCATATGTTTAATGTCTCATGTTCGCATGAAAGAAGCCACATATATTCGTACGATTTTGTGCTTGCTTGATATATAAATACTCACATCCG
>NC_051418.1:24338904-24339205 GCF_015228065.2 Penaeus monodon
ACTACCTTTATTAAATATTTTTAAGGATACTGCGTGTTTTTGACTGTCAGATTTCAAAACAACATTATGATATGATTCGTGGGATGTCGGTGTCTGCAGTGAGTCACCTCTTCCTCCATTACCCTATCCAAGGATATCACTCAGCCATGGTATCATTGGGAGCGAAGGCTGTGTTCACGTGTTTTGATTCTGTGTGGATTTCCGTCTGGTAACAATGATTTTATGTATTTATCTTTTTTTTTTTCAATTTATATGTGATTATTATTGTTGGGGGCTAGGGACTTTCCTTTTCTCATTAGGG
>NC_051418.1:24339330-24341443 GCF_015228065.2 Penaeus monodon
AAAGTAGTGAAGAAAGAGGATAATGAGGGATGGATTTATATTAATTATGAAAACATTGGTAAAGCTGAGAAGAGAACACCATTCGGGCAGACGCAAGATGGCCATGCACGGAGATCATGGCGTCTTTCCCGATACCTGTAATTTTAAGTTTAGAGACTGAAGGTGTAATTATACCGCCTCACGACTGACTTCTTGCTACTTCTGGTCTTCACTCTTTATTCTTGGTCATGTGGAGTTTTGTTGTTGTATGTCTCTACCTGTTGCTATGGTAACTTTAGGGTTCAAAGCAAAATCGTGTTATTCTGCTTGTGGAAAGTCTCCCGAGTGTGTGTGTCTGGTTGTTATGTTGTAACAGCTGGATGTTGCAATGCTACATTAAGGACGGTTAAATTTAGTTAAATTTCTTTCTTGCAAAATCATCACGATGTGGCATGATACTGGTGATAACGGCCGATGTGCAAGGCCATTGCATTAGTCAGTCGCAACCTTGTGTTTGGGTGACTATCCAGAAATAACACATGATGTAAATTTATGTACATTGCAGTAGATGTAGAAATATTTTTGTTTGCTTTATCTGATATGGAATTAGGAATATTTAGTAGGAGATTATTTTGTCTATTTTGATTTTACTGATGTCGGTACTAATAAGGTGTTTGTGTTGCAGGCCCCGGGCGAGAGCCGCATCCCGACGGTGCGGCGGTCTGGCCTCCCTCGTCCCTCCTCGGCCGTTTCTAGACTCCAGCTCAGTGGTGTTCAGTACAAGCCGGGCGACCCCGCGCCCATCGCCCAAACCCGCACCCACACTGTTGATCCTGCCGCCCACATCTACGAAGGCGCCCCCCAGCACCACACCAGCCCCGCTCACCACGTCCCCGCAGGCCAGGCCGTTGTCCCCCGCCTCAGACTCTCATCCGGGAAGGTCGTTCGATACTCCGACGGGGACATTCTAGAGGCCCACAGCCGAAGAGCCTCCCGACCCTCCTCCACCGGCAGCCGCCTCAGCTACCCTTACTCCAGCGGTGAGAGCTGGGTGGACGAGGACCGGGTATGGGGTAGGGAGCGGCACAGAGGTCTACGAGCCTCCACCGAGTCGGCCTTCTCGAGACAGCTGGCCAAGATCACTCGAGGCTCCGAGGAGGACGTTAGCGATCCAAGTCTCACCTACCGCGTCTCAAGCGTCCTCGGGGCTCGCACCTGCTGGGACGGGCCTCTGCTGCACGCCGCCACTGAGCCGCACTCTAAGTACCCGAACCAAGAGAGCGTGGGGCGGCGGGTGGTCGTGGCAGGGGCGGAGCATGGGACCCTGCGCTACTTCGGCCGGACCGCGTTCGCGAGTGGCGAGTGGTGCGGCATAGAGCTCGAGCGACCTGTCGGCAAGAACGATGGCTCTGTAAACGGTGTTATATACTTCTCGTGTCGGCCGGATTACGGGATCTTCGCGCCTGCAAGTAAAGTGTTCCTAACTCTCGACGAAATCGGCGGCGACGATGCGAGATCTGTAAACGTAGCGAACAGCGGTAAAGGTCAGGTTTGGCAAGGCTTAATGCCGTCCTCTACACAAACTCAGGAACCCAATGCTGTCCGGCGCCGGCCGTCAGACGCATCCAATGCCACCTACACCATCGAGGGGCGTGACTCCTCGGTTCCGAACTCGCCCGAGAGTCAAGAATCTCTCCAGACTCGCGACTTCACCCAAACGAAAGGAAGATCGGCGTGTCATGACGAGCACGAAGACGACGTGGCGAGTCTTGGCTCGCCGGAGGACGCCACCTGCGACGAGTCCTCGCTGGGTATCCTCACTCCGGACCAAATGCCAGACTTCACAGTCACGGCCTCCGCTTCCCTCGGCAGATCTCCCTCTGACGAGGACGTGGCAGCGCTAGAGGACGAGGTCTGCGATGCTTCTCTGCCGGCGGAGGCCTCTGGGCGGGAGGTGCCGCTGGTCCGCTGGGACTCCGAGCAGAGCATGAGCGGGGTCGTGGACGAGGAGCTCTTCAAGAAGGACGTGTCGGCCATCATCCGCGAACTTCGAACATCCGCCGAGGTCAGCTCCTCCAACAGCAGCTCCCCCACTCGACCTCATCCTTCGCCCGAGACTGAACAGTTCCAGCAC
>NC_051418.1:24341506-24343570 GCF_015228065.2 Penaeus monodon
GTCGAACTTCAGCAGATTCAAGAGCACAAAGATCAAGAAGAGGTAATCCACGAGGAGGACCAGAGTGAGACCATTCACGAGCTTCGGGGAGTGCCCATAGGCGTTGACCTGTCGCGGCTCCCGGCCATGGCGCGGCGAGTGGCACCGCTCACCACGCGGCTTCTCCTCGCTTCGTCGACCACGGGCGAGGCAGCGCCTGACGTGGAGGCGGCCTGGAGCGGCAGTGCGGCGGCCATGACCACCAGTGCGGGCAGCCTCGACCAGGGATATCAGGGCGATGCCGAGTGCGATCCCCGCTCCGAGGGCGGCACTGGCACTGCCTCCTCCCCTACGGAGGACGTCCGGCTGTTCCAGGGCGTGATCGACGTGGAGAGGCTCACGGAGGGAGATGTCAGCTTGGCAGATGACGAGGCCGAGGTGGACCATGGCCAGGTGACGGCGAGAGACAGAACCGCCCGGATCATAGACGGAAAGCTGTACCATAACCACCGCGAGCTCGGGCGTCCGCACGACCCCCACGCCTCGGAGATGGACTCCTCCGGCTTCTACTCGGACCTAGACCCCCGAGACCGCGAGGCCGAGGACGAGAGCGCCAGAACTGACCTTGAGCCAGTGCAAGAAGCTCTCGGCAACTCCAGCCTCCATGACTCTCTTCTGGACGACCATCTTCAGGACGACAACACCCACAATGACCACACCTTAGACGACCACTCCCTGAAGGACGACCTGACGTACAACAAAGACGCGAGCGTAGCAGTGGACGAGGAGGACCGGAGCTCGGCCAGCACGCTTCGTCCGGAGAGCAAAGACCTGACATCCATCGAGAACACGGACCGCTCGTACGCCCCCTCGCCCACCGAGCCCAAGCAGACCTCGCCGACGCCCGGCGAAGACGTTCAACTGACCTCGCTCGGCGGGACCAAGACCGAGCTCGCAGTGATAACCGCAGAAGCCAAGCTCACCGACTCGGGGATATACGTGGAGGCCGCCGAAGACCCAACGAAGGAGCAGCAGCAGGCTCCCAAGGCCAGGACGTACGACAAGCCGTGGCTGTCCCGCCCGCCACCGCCCAAGAAGAAGGAGGAGGTCCGCAAGCCTCTCCCTCCGCCTCCTCCCATGCCGAAGAAAAACGTGCAGTCGAAATTGAAGGCCATGCTGGAGGCGCAGGAGCCGGTGTCGGAGGAGACGCGCCGGCAGCGACAGCCCCGCAAGAACCGCTGGGACGCTGTCATGAACAAGATCGCCGAAGGCCAGAAGGACGAGAGGGTGCGTCCTAAAATCGAGGTGAAGAGTCGACTCCTCGAGGGGCTCAAGACGCAAGCACAACTCTCGCCTCAGGCAGAGAAAATCCGCCAGGAGCGAAGGGAGAGACGAGAGCGACGAGAGCGCCAGGCGGCGGCCGCGGCCGTGGCTGCCAGGCGCGTCAGCCAGGCCAGGAGCGACAGGAAGAGGAGGTGAGTACTCGAAAGATTTTGTATTTTTAATGCGAGACTACTTTGTGGTTTACCCATAGGAATGGTGGAGAAATGTAATTCTTAGCCAATTCTAAAACACCAATTCGTCGCAGCACAGTGCTAGAGTAGCCTGAATTTTATATTAAACTATTTTTATATTAAAGTTTTAGCAATAACCCAATGCTTTGAGTTTATATCAGCAAGAGTTCCACAAACTTACGCGACACTTTGATAACGAAGCGAGAATATTCATATCAGACAACACATTTCCGATAACTTTCAGCCGTCATTAGAGATAGTGTGCACAAAAGAAAATTCATGTTCTGTTTGTAACACGAAAAAAATAAGGAATCGGTTGTATCTATAATAAAAGAGACTATATAGAGAAGAAGGAAGATTAAGTAATTTAAGTGAATTTAACTGTCAATTTGACATTTGACATAAGTGGAAGTACTGGAACTTTACAAAGGAAAGGTCTGGTAAAGTTATGGAAATCAACACGTCAGTCGCACTATAGGAAGATAGGTAGAGATTTAAAAAGGCGGTTGTGCAGTATAGAATATTATTGAGCTATATGGATTAAACTATTGATCGGGTACACGCATCCTCA
>NC_051418.1:24344240-24344507 GCF_015228065.2 Penaeus monodon
GTAAACCTCAATATTTTCGTCAAGAATATTCGCCACTTACGAAATAAGTCATGAAGCCACTAATAATATTTGTTATAATGCCCGCTAAATATGCACAACAGGATTCCGTTATAACTTTTGTGGCAGTTTAGTTCTACCATGTCGCGGGATCAGCACGTCGATTGGGAGGAGAAGGTCGAAAACCCTTTTATAACTGTAAGGAATATTCGGCCTTACGACGTGTCAGGAGCTTGCGCATGTGTTGTTTATGATCTCTCTTATCTCTTC
>NC_051418.1:24344985-24345110 GCF_015228065.2 Penaeus monodon
AGTGTCTTCTGTTTACAGTATGTTCATTATGTCATGATTGTTTACATGTGTGCCTCACACCCTCCCTTTCTCTCTTGCTCTCTTCTGTGAGTTTTCCTTCTTTCTTGGTTCAACTTTGATCTCTG
>NC_051418.1:24346908-24347653 GCF_015228065.2 Penaeus monodon
CATACTACCTCCACCATGCCTGTTGCCTCTCCTATACTTTCCTTAATAATTTCCAAATCTTGAGGTACTATACCATTCTAGCAAAGATTCAGATTTATGCTTTTTATTCGAAAAATGCTAAATTTGCATTATTTAGACCATTTTGATGCAATATCTTTAAACGGGTATTTTTAAATCAAAATACATTTTCATTGTCTGAAATTTTTAAATAACAACCGGTCTGGTACAACGCAGGTGCAAGGTGGATGTTCACTGCAGATATTCCCTGCAATCAGTAATCCACATTAGTTTTATTTTCGTATAAAAAAAAACATAAATCTCATGGGCCTTGCATTTGGCTTAATGTAAGTAGTAAGCCAAAGCGCTTGTCATAACCACTCACTCACCTCATGATAACAGTCGTAGAACATGTCATGAGAGGATTCCTTTGCAGAAATTATTTGGCAACATTGCTTCACGATCGTCATTTGTTAATTTTTTTTTCAAAGGGCATTAAATCCTTTTTGTTTCGATATTTCAAGATTTGCTAAAGCTTGGGTTTACGAGTCATGAATGCAGGCCATAAATTTCCGGTCAGTCGGCAAGAGCAGTTTGACCTTTGCCGAGTCGGTTCCGGTTGAGTGAAGGTCAGGTAGAAGGTCAATAACCCCTGATCATTATATCGATCGGCTCCGTGACCTGGCCACGCGCGCCCCACCTGTCTCGAGCTACTTTAGGGGCTGCTTGTGCGGGCGAACGAGTGCTC
>NC_051418.1:24348665-24349138 GCF_015228065.2 Penaeus monodon
TCCAGTATATCTGGAAACGTTTAATTTTTTCTGTTTTTCGATTCTGAATTGCGTCCGAGCAGTTTCAAACTAAAATACAGTAAGCTTTATTTTGAAAGGACCACGTTTTACTAGGCAATTTAGGTTGATAGACAGGTAGATGGAATTTTCATAAAATATCATATATTATGCTCAAAGTTATCCGTTTTCTTTGAGGTCCAGCGTTACTTACAGAAAATGTGTTTTGCTTTCAGGGTAACTCTTACAAATTATAAATATTTAGTATCGCTTTTTACTTCCATTTCCACAGCTCCGCCAGCATCCGAAGTAATCGAACGAGTCGAGCACCTTCGCTCGACTCCTTACCGACCGATCCGACACGAACTTTGAGCCGAGGATCCACACCGGACCAGTCTGAAGCGTCTAACAAATCGAGTGAGTATCGGAGGAGGCTCGTGTTTCGGGGGGAATTCAGCCGCATCGTGGCAGTGGAT
>NC_051418.1:24349429-24349901 GCF_015228065.2 Penaeus monodon
GTATTCATTGTTTTTATTCCATTCTCTCTACAAGCATAGTTTAACTAACAATAAACTCCACTGTCGCTTTTGGGCCGACTTCCCCCTGTGTTTGTGCAACTTTCCGATGTGATATGACTGCAGATTGTGTGCATGAGCTCTAAATTGCTGACTGAATTACCAAAGATGATTGGCACGGCAAGCAGGCAGCTGAGTAGTTCATGATATAGTTTAGCGGAGGTAAATTTCCCACTTTGAACGATGCTTCCCATTTGGTTTTTCCCATTTTAAGCATAAGCCGCATTTACAGACCTGACTTGACGTGGTTCATTATTGTTTGACTTTATTTCTGTTATGTTTGATACCGTTTATAGGAATCACACGGACAAACTGGACGACTGTATGGGCATAGTGTGTGGTGTTGTGGGTAAGATTAAACGAGAAAGACGGATCGGATAGATGTTTTCGGACAACTGTGCTAGACGAGTTTGTT
>NC_051418.1:24350174-24350570 GCF_015228065.2 Penaeus monodon
AGAAGCAAACTTATGTCAACAATGGTATATTTTGGAAATGTAGATCCATTCGGAGACGTCAATACATCATAGTTTTATAGATGACAGTGATAACTAAACTTGAAAAAGGTTAATAGATACACTAGGATTTTAGATCGTTTGTAGATATTTTTTCCCTTGCGAACAAATAGTGTTGTCCAAATACGAATAAAAGGGAAGTGAAGTGAGTAGGCTGTTTCTTGAAGGCCATAGAACTTCTCACTCACCATTTATCAGTTGTTTTACTTTTGTTTGGATTCTCATTTTTAGTGAGTGATTTATATATCACGTATGCTGCTATTTGTATTGGCTTTATTGAAGATTGAAATCTAAAGCTAGCGAATAGTAAGTGGTCATTATTTATTGATATCATAGTCG
>NC_051418.1:24350595-24350779 GCF_015228065.2 Penaeus monodon
CACGATATAACACGTATTAAAAGCCGTAACTTGTGCTCCGGGCTTTTACCTGTAGCAGTTCTCATTTCTGGACCATCTGCAGGTTACAGGCTGTCGCTCTCTGTTTCGGGGAACGCTCCAAGGGAGACTGCAGGAGAGGCCTCGAGTAACACCTCCTGCTGTACCGCAAGCGAGGTGCACGGAC
>NC_051418.1:24350903-24351616 GCF_015228065.2 Penaeus monodon
CATGACGGGTTTCTTAGTGGAGTGAAGGCTTTGCGATGATACGAAGAGAAGAGTGTGGGAGATTTTCTCGTTTCACATCATCGTCGCGTGATTTCGCCTTGGTGTACTCAATCACCCACTCTCCGATGGCCGCGCTCGCACGCTACGAGTGTCGCCCGGCCGTTCAGCTGCTTGCCATCATTTCAACAGGCCAACAGTTGCTAAAAAGAAAAAAATCACAGTCAGTCCCAGCCCGAACCCTTTGATGCACCCCCCCCCCCCAAGTACCTCCCGACGCGTGGGCGCAGCAGCTAACCCACTTCCCAACCAGGAATTAACCCAGCGTTCCAAAAGACAGAGCCTAGAGCCACTTCCGCGCCCGTGGGTGATGTTCCGCCCCATGATCGCGCCCACGGCAGGGCACGTTGCTCGTTGCCTTTAGAAAGTGATGTGCTGATTCACGCTCTGCCCGCTAGGCGGCAGCACCGGTTTCTGCGCCCGCATTTCCGTATGCTGATAATGAGAAACGTGACAGAGGCCTGTGAATTCGACTTTCTTTTCTGATGAAGAATGTAATTATCATCTAATTGATAAAATTCTTTGTATCTATAAGATTTTTTTTCTATAATTTTGCACTTAAAAGAATTTGGCGAAAATTCCAAGACATCACATTTCACACTTTTGTGCCAGACTCATGGATTTGTTACATCTATGAGATATATTGACCACTGTTT
>NC_051418.1:24353869-24354316 GCF_015228065.2 Penaeus monodon
TAAAGGGCATGTTATCGGAATCCAAACCGAATGGGAAAATATTGTTAAATTTACTGGAAGAATAATATTTTGTTTGAGCTCTGGCCATAACAAGGGTACTGTTCCTTCTGTATATTTAGAAAGGGTTGAGGTACTGCGGCTTGCTATTAGGTCAAGTTCACTCCGAGAAAATATTTTGATGCTGTCACGTGACCCAGCAAGGCCTCGCGCGCGTGTGTGTTTACAGTGAGGAACATGTTTACAGTGAGCTACAGAACACGTGTCCGCGGGTTTGGCTTTCTACGTAATGTGTGTGGGTTGCTTGGGCTGGGTTGTGTGGGGTTCCTCGTAGTCTCGTGTTTTCAGTTTTTGGTTTCGCTGGTTTGGGGGAATAATGGGGAAGAGGAGAGAAAGAAGGTGATTTGTAAGTGGAGGGGAGGGAGGGGTGGAGAACAAGAAGGAATCCAG
>NC_051418.1:24354388-24355849 GCF_015228065.2 Penaeus monodon
TCTTAGAGTAAAGAAAGAGGGCGATTTCTAGCTGGAGGGGGGGGGGGGACGAGGAGGATCAAAGGGAAAGAAAGATGATGATTTTCAAAGGGGAAAGAAGGAGGAAGATTTGTAAGGGGAATAAAACGCGATCTTTAAAGCAGAGAAAAATGGCGATTTCTGAGGTAAAGAAAGACAGGCTCGGTATACAAGGGATAAAGCATGGTCTAGACTCATGTAATTCGACTGCATATGATTAAAAATAGATAGCTTACGGAAAAAAAACAGACGAAGTCATAAAAAATTAAACAGAAACATGGAACAAGTAAATAGAGAGGTAACTTGGCTCATGAGGAAGAAAGTTTGGTATGGCTTTAGAGAATAAGTTTTCGTCATCGTACTCATAAATTAATAATCTTAAGGGGATATTTAAAGATATCTGAACATCCGGTCGGCATCACTTGTCCCTTTTAACCTGATAAACTGTTAAGAATATTTCATGCGGGCTAGACTTTTATTATGATACATCGCCCAGGGCATTTCGGTCTGCCAATGATTTTTTAATGGGTCTGAGGCATCTGCCGGAGGAGATTCTGGCGCTTTCGAGAGGATGAAGGACGGTAGGATACGTAAATGGTTCAGGGGAGAGAGGGGCCGTGGCAGAGTCCTTGAAAAAAGACAGATGTTCCGAGGAGACAGTGTTTGTTAGAGGGGAAGGGAGGGGAGCAGTGAGGGCAGAAAAGAAAAAAAAAACTTATTATATGTTGTGTGATGAATCATATCAGTATATGTAATGTATAATGCACAGTATACCATATAAAGTATTTGTATTAAGTATACACCATTTTACTCCTTCATTTCCCCGTAAGATTTGCTGTCCGACCTAATTCATTCTGTTCAAGCGGAAGATAAAGACATGTCGTTAATTTTTATTGAATATACACTGTGAATAAAGAACTTATTTTTTTTACTGATGTTCTATGATACTATTTATGCGTTTAGTTTTGTTTCATTTTAATTAGTCTTCGTCGAAATATGTCATTCAGTGTTTGTTCCTAAAGGTTTGCCGTATTGATGTTAAATTGTGAAATCTTGTCTATTTCAGTTAAAATGAAGGAAAATTAGAAGCAGATGACATTTGTTCCGATAGCTGTAGCAATATTACTTAAAAACGATTAGAATTTGAATAACTATATCAGAAAATCAAACGAACGGTGGAACTTGTACGTTGTGTTCTTTGATCCAATTTGAAAAGTGTCGACGGCGTTAGGATATTAATTTAAAGTTTAATGATACCCACTTCCTAATGAATGTGTGTCGTGGTCTCGTGAGAATAGTCACATGACCAGGGGATTCTGCCTTTGTGGTCGGTTGGTGGTATCGCTGGCGGGGAAGGACGCTGGTACCAACAATGACCGTGGGTGCTGTGTTTGGGATCAGGTTACAGGGAGAGCCAGGCGTTGAGGCGGGGGGCTACTGATC
>NC_051418.1:24356226-24356450 GCF_015228065.2 Penaeus monodon
TACAGTCTGGGATTAATTTGTCTACAAGATTAGGGGAGCTGAAGACTAGTTGGGTCGGCGACGGTGTGACGAAGGGGAAAGATGGGGGAGAGGGCAAGGAGGGAAAGTGGAAGGGAGGGAGAGAGGGAAGGAGGGAATGAGGGAGGGGGAGCAGGAGAGAAGGAGGGAGGGGGAAAGCGGAAAATGGAAGAGCTGACGTTACAAGAAAATCATATGATAAAACG
>NC_051418.1:24356486-24356590 GCF_015228065.2 Penaeus monodon
TTGTATTAATAAACAAGGGGAGGAGCAGCGGGGAAGGAACAGGACAAAATGCAGAATAGACAAGGCGAAAGACGAAGAAGAACGGCAACATCGAGTGCAGGACC
>NC_051418.1:24356671-24357454 GCF_015228065.2 Penaeus monodon
ACTTTGCGTGACGCCGTTGTCCTTAAAGGAACTAAATATAGGAATGCGGAAAACATGTGAGGTGGGCAGCATCCGTCGTGCGTTTCCTCCGTGTTTGTTTACATTATTCCTCGGCCCTTATTCTCCGCCGTGAGAAATGACGTTCTCTGCGCTGCATGACACTTTGCACTGCATGATAGTGCGCGATGTCATGATTTCAGTGCGCCATTCGGATGAATTCAGAACGATCGCCGTGACGAGCCTGAATTGGCCAAAACGACGCGCAAAAGATGATGATTGCATTTATAGTTTGTTGAGGCGAATTCTCCTTTGTTGGCAGCCATGCAGCCCAGTAGTAAGTCGCACACGATCCGTAACTTAAGAGCGGAAGACTTTTTTTTTTTTTTTGTCTTTAAAAATAAGAGAAAAAGTCTTATGTAAACATGTATTATAATTTAGTATGTATTCTATCCTCGTTTCCGTGTGTTTGTTTTGCTTGCAAGTCGTCATGGCATTATGCAAGAGGGTTAGATGATGATATATCATTAGAGCGAGGAGCCTCTTCGTGGAGGCAGCCTGTTAGTGGTGTGTTGGCTGAGGCGTGATGAGGTGTGTCAAGTTAAACGTCAAAATTGTTCCTCATATTAGAATTGTGCGTTGTGCGTGCCGCTGGCGTGGCATGACACTCCTGGAGTGCCAAGTCATAGCTTAACCTCGTGGGATGATGGTGCATTCGTGACACAATGAAGTGTCAGGGCTCGGATGGTGTCATGTCGCGGGAGAATATCCCTCCGTATTGGCTGT
>NC_051418.1:24357571-24357749 GCF_015228065.2 Penaeus monodon
AGGCGTTGATGGCGATGCTCCGTCCTCGCTTCTATGTTTGTTTCCTTTTCCTGGTATTATTTTTTTTCTCCTGCGCATGGTCGTTTTATCTTGATTTTGGTATTTTTCCTGATTTGATGTTGCGTTGTCGAGTATTCTCGTTTTCCCTCTTCCTTCCCGCCCTCGCTTAAACTTTTTC
>NC_051418.1:24357857-24358756 GCF_015228065.2 Penaeus monodon
TCGTTTTCTTACGTCATCGTGACATCAGACATGCGTAACTTTTATTCCTTTCTTCTTCGCGTTTTCTCCTTTTTCATGTGTGTCTCTCTTTCACGTTCTCCTTTCTCTTACTTTCTCCCCTCCCCCCATTTATTTTCTCTTCTCTTTCATGTTTCCCCCCCTTTCGTGTGCTTGTCTCTTTCACGTTCGCCTTTCTCTTACTTTCTCATTTCTTTTACGTCCTTCTCTTTCCCATTTTCTCCTCTTTCATGTGCTTCTCTCTTTCACGTTCTCCTTTCTCTTCCTTTCTCCCCTCTTTCACGTTCTCCTTTCTCCTCCGTTCTCCCCCTTTCACGCCTTTCTCCTTTCTCCCCCTTTCACGTTCTCCTTTCTCCTCCGTTCTCCCCCTTTCACGTTCTCCCCTCTTTCGGCAAGGGACCGGGGCTCTTTGCCAACAATATCTCACAACATTACCTCGCAAGTATTTCCTGGTCGCTTTTCCTCTTGTCGTTTTCCTTTCATCTCGATGTCTTCCATAATCATTTATTTTCCTGTTTATGAGCGGTTCCTCTTTCTGTCCTTCCATCTCCTTTTCTTTGATATCCGATTTCTGTTTTTTTTTCTTCCTTTTTTTCGTCTTTTATATGGTGAGCTGGATCTCATTTGCGATTTCTTTGAGAATGGAATGACATAAGGCTGGGTTTTGTTGATAGAAAGAGAGAAAAAATAAACGCTAAAAAGGCTTATATCTCGCTTCGAAATTAGGTTTCTTTTACATGATGAAAATCGTTAAATAATTAAATCATAATATATTATTATTGTTTGCTGTCGCCAGTCTTCAGTCTTTAAACCAATTTCTCAAATGCTCGATCATCCCTATTACCCGGACAGCAGTAGAAACTATAATTAATCCCAAGCTG
>NC_051418.1:24358780-24358975 GCF_015228065.2 Penaeus monodon
TTTTTTTTTTTGTGGAAATTGATATAGTTGCGAGATCTTCACGTCGGCCACGCCAGCTTTCACTCTGCTCAACTCTGCTTTCGTCGGTGCTCGGAGACACTTGTCACGCTCTCGTTACTTACCGTGCTGATGGACACTTTGCTAATGTGTGCACGTTGAGTTCGCGGAAGTGTTGTGGGTGGATGGTCTCTCTCT
>NC_051418.1:24359153-24359883 GCF_015228065.2 Penaeus monodon
TAATCGCATGGGCAATCTTTTTACTTTGCATATCAGAGATACGATCGGTGGAGAGGACGATGTAGCGTTAGCTCAAGTGAAGTTGTATTTTTTTTATCTTTTGAGAATGTGGAAATAATCCCCTATAATGTCCGTCTCCCTTCTCTCGGTGTCTGTTGGGCTCAAGCCAGGAATTTCGGATCTCGTAATTCTCGTGTTTCTGTTCTTGTCTTCCTTTGTCGTCTACTTCTGTGTCTACTTTCGTGTCTACTTTTTTCATGTGCTTTTGCTTGTCTGATTCTGTATCTGTTTTTTTTTTCCGGTTTCTACTTCTGTGTCTGCTTTGCTCTCTTCTACTTCTACTACTTTCTCATCTACTGCTGTTTCTGCTTTCTCGTCTACTTCTGAATCTACTTTCTCGTCTACTTCCGCTCCTATTTTGACGTTTAATTTTGTCTCTACTCTCGACTTCTACTACTTTGATCCGTTTCTAGTGCCCCTGGCATATCCGTTTTTCTTATTTGCTATCGTTTATTTCTTCGCCTTTTTGGCTTTTCCTCGCCTTGTCCTCTCTCTTCAGCTAAAATCTCGCTCTTCTCTTCTGCCACCTATTGCTATTCTTTCTCTTTCTTCCCAGTTGACGCTTCTCGCGTACTTCTTCCTCCTATTCCTGATATTTCTCTTTATTCTCCTTCTCTTGTTCCACAGACACTTCTCACTTCTCTGTTCATCTTCCTCTGCTCTTCTCTAT
>NC_051418.1:24359957-24360115 GCF_015228065.2 Penaeus monodon
AAGGACATGGATTAGAAGGGGCCGAATGCTTAGAATAAAAAGGGGGGTGGGGACATCGCCTGCCACATGGCGTCTCCTAATTATCTCCTCCCGAGGGCGTCCCGTGTGATGGGCGGCCAGGATGGAGATCGACAGAGGGAGAAGGGAGAAGGAGGAGG
>NC_051418.1:24360186-24360271 GCF_015228065.2 Penaeus monodon
TGTCAGAGAGAATGTTCCTATGGCATATTGTCAAGGGCTTTTGAGGATTGACTGGGGTGTGCAGGTACCTCCTTGGGTGGCGGAC
>NC_051418.1:24360312-24360478 GCF_015228065.2 Penaeus monodon
CACAGGTAACATCGCTAATGAACCGTTAATTGTTGTTGGGCTGCAGATGTCGGGGATACGGGGGGGGGGGGGCTTATGTACATGTACGGGATGTAAACGTTGGTGCGCATTATGTTGAAATGGTAGTGATGCTATTGTGTGTCTGCAACCTTGTCTCTATGTCAAA
>NC_051418.1:24360643-24360745 GCF_015228065.2 Penaeus monodon
ATTTTCTCGTGCCTTCCTTCCCTCCTCCTCTTGCAAGGAGCGAAGCCCCCTTACCTCCTCAGCGCTCCTGAAACTCCCCCGAGAGAGTCAGAGTGACGAGCA
>NC_051418.1:24360848-24361047 GCF_015228065.2 Penaeus monodon
TTTTGGTACGGTTGACTTGGGTAATTCATAGCTATCACTTCCGGCCCCCTGTGGTGTAATGAAATACGCAACCGGTCGGAGGACGCTGCCGGTTTTTATTTCCATATTTTCTCGTCTTCCTGGGGTTTATATACCTCTTAGGGGTTTCTTATACCCGTTTTACTCTTTTTGCGGCGAATTTGTGAGATGTGTTTAAATA
>NC_051418.1:24361159-24361296 GCF_015228065.2 Penaeus monodon
TGCTTGAAAGATATTTCTAGAAAAATGTCATTAAAGAGTAGTATATAAAGGCGTAAGACTGAATTAAGGAAATCATTGAGGAAATTTTAAGCGAGGTGAGGAAATATCGGGAAGATCGAGACGTCTGGAGATCAGGA